>NC_045430.1:249495680-249795680 GCF_902635505.1 Sarcophilus harrisii
GATTTAATTTCAGGCTTGGCACTCTGTCTACTGTGCCATCTGGCTGCCTACATTAGGAAATGTACAAGATTTAAAAGCAAAAGTCATCAACAAAAATTTATTTAAAAATAAAATGAGGTTGTGGGGTAGACTAGTGGCTCCCCCAAAGTCTTTAAAACAATCAACAACAACAAAAAACAACCTAGGAGTGTTCTGCTAAAAATCAATCCCAACATGTTGAAATTCCAAAAAACCTATCAACAAATAATAAATAATGCTCAGGAGTTTCAACTTTTGTAGAAACTGATGAAACTAAGTTTTATACTCGACACAGCAACTTTTTATGAGGAACCTTAGAACCAAACTACTAACTACACTACCCAAAGTGCACAAGTCATGGGATCAGAGAATGGGAGATTTTAAATAAGAAAAAAATCTCAGGTCATTCATTCCAATCTTTATGTTTTTCAGATGAGAAAATTGAAGTCCAGAGAAATTAACTAATTTGCCCAAGTTCACAGAGATAAGTAATAGAGCCAAGATTTGAATACAGGTCTCTGATGCCAAATTCACTGTTCTTTCTAAGTTATGCACTCAAATGTGCCTAGTCAAGTACTTGTAACTAGTTTACCTTTCATGACTTTAAATGGAAACTAAATAAAAAGAAATGTTAATAATCTTTCAAAATTTAAGAGACAATGTTTCGACCTCTGTTTTGTTGTGGAGAACAGAAGAGATGGTAAGAATATAAAAAACTTAAAAAAAAATTTTTTTTTTAATTTATTTATTATTATTTTAAATTTATTTATTTAAATTTATATTATTTAAAACTTTCAGAGGAGAATCCCTAAATCTTATCAGAGGAGTATGACTACTAGATCCGGACACACATATGATCCACATACACATGAGATACTACTTATTGATTCACAGGGAATACTCATTTCAATGGGCAGTTATGTGGCAAAGTGGATAAAGCTTTAGGGCCAGTAGTCAAGATCTACCTTCCTGAATTCAAATCCAGCCTCAGCCACTTCCTAGCTGTGGGATCCTGGACAAGTCACTTAACTCTGTTTACCTCAGTTTCCTCATCTATAAAATGAGCTCAAAAAGGAAATGATAAACCTCTGCAGAATCTTTTGCCAAGAAAACCCCAAAGGAGTCAGAGTCAGATATAACTGAAAGCAGCTGAACAACAGTTAGTTTCAAAAGAATTCAGAAGTTATTTACAACCATGTAAGCCCACCCAAGTGGAACAAAAAACGAAACAACTCTTGCCTATGTGAAAATTAGTTCAACTATCTTTCTTTGGCTGTTTTCATATCACCAAAACAAAGTTCTCAAAGGTGAAATCCGTTCAAGTGTCATAGACTAGACCCTCTTTCAAGTTATTAAAGTTGACTTTTTCCTCTATTTCTAGTAGTTCAAGTGATTGTTCCACTCCCTAGCCTTATTCTCAACTCCTGACTCACACTCACCCCACCTGTGATCCACTGCCAAATCTTGCCATTTCACTGTGTTTCTTGTCCCTTTGCCATTACAAGAGCTTTCTAACTGGTTTCCCAGATTCATGTCACTCTTCTCTTCCATCCATCTCTTCCACTCCACTCTTCCTCCACTGACCTGACAAAATGATTTTTTGAAAGTCTAAATCAGACTCTGTCATCCTACTGCTCTATGAGTCCTCTGGCTCCCTATTTACCTCTAGAAACAAATATGAAACCCATTTGAGCTTTTCAAAACTAGCCCCTTTCTCTCTTTCCAGCTTTTTCACACCATGCATTCTATGGTCCAACTAAGATAAACTTGCTGTTCCTCAAATATGAGGAACTATTCCCTATCTCCATGTTCCCACTACCAGGAAAGTTCACTTCAACTCTTAGCTTTCCCTTTCTGCAGGAAGAACCTATGCAAATCTACTAGTGTATCTTCTATTCATATTTTTTATATATCTAGTTATTTACATGTGGTCTCTCCATTAGATTATACCCTCCTTGAGGACAGAGATTGTTTTTGCCTCTCTTTGTATCCCTTGTTTCACACACTATCTGGAAGTGCTAATCCTTAATAAATGTTGGGTTGACCGGGTTTTTAATGATATTTTTCAGGATCATTCTATTAAAAGAGCAGTGCACAGGGTGAATTTTGCAAACCATTTTTACATGTATTTTGAAAATAAAAAGCTATTATCGTGAAAAAAATCATAAAAAAGAGCAATACATTATGCATATCTTAGACCTAAGCTAGTAAACTGTTTATATAACTGTCTCCACTGAAGAACTTGTAGTCTTCCAAAGAGGATTTTTAAATATAGTGAACTCTAGAAAGAAAGAAAAAAGAGTAAACACAAACATAAAACTCAATTTCTGATCCAGCCAAAGAAATAATTTTAAGTGTTATCAGCCCTCCATGAAATCAGAAGCCATCAGTTAAAGAGACTAACATTAGAACAGATATCAAACACTATCTAATCTCTTAATTTGCTAATCAGTTAGAAATTAGTTGGTGGAAAACAGTCAATACAAGTAAATAACCCTTTCCAGCCTGGAACCCTAACTGTAAATTCATCCACTGGTCTTTTCTTCTTCTTTGTGCCTTTCCAGACCAAGGTCACAGTTTAAAAAAAAAATTTAAAAAAACAAAACAACAACCAAAAAATACCATGCTTCTCTCAACCTTTTCTTTCGATTACTACCTTCTTAATCATAAATAATATTTTCTGACACACCAACCAAATACCTGATCTAAGCAGTTGAGGTTCTCACCTAAACATCAACTTCATAGTGACATTTCCCATGAGAACTACTGTTCTCACCTAGCCCAAGCTATGTGACATTTGGTAAACTCTGCTAAATCCATGCTCCTATTAAATTTGATTATACAAATACATGTGCTTTTCTTTGTGGAGACAGGAATAAGCCTCAGAGGGTGTAATATGCTTTCTAGAGCCCTCAAGTTGGGGTGCCAAAATGTCTTGTGGTTTCTAGAGCCCCCACGCTGGGGTGCCAAAGTATATCATCTGGATTAGCTATCTGGAGGACCTCGGACCAGCCCCAGTCCTTGGTCTTAGAAGAGGAGTGATGAGGCAGGTGGATGATCAAATATGGAGTCCCTTTATTTCAAGTTCTCTCACCCCTAAATATCTTAGTACAATCATTACAGTATGCATGGGCTAACTATAAGCACCTTGCTATTAATATGTAAATGCCTCTTATACTGCAACTATCCATTTCAAGTAGAATACTGGTTGTCACACACCCCCTGACTTTTCCAAGGGATGATGAGAGCTGAACCAGAAATTGTCAGCAGGTTCTCTCTGACCTGAAGGGTCTTATAACTCACCAAAAGTTCCCCCACTGTCTGTGGCTCTCTACAAGAGGGCATCTGATTTACCTTTATTTCTTGGGAAGAGACCAGAAAGATGAAATAATCCATTGTTCAAAAATTAAGAAACAGTAAGTAGAACCACCAGAAACAAAGTTCTGAATCAGCCAGAATCAAGGTGCCTTAATTCTTCCCAGGAAGTTTGAGGAGCCTCTTGTTTCCAACCAACATAGTGTCTTTCTGTTGAGATTACCTCAAATTTATACCATATATTTTCTGCATAAACATAGTTGCTTGCATACTTTCCAGCACCATTAGATTGTGAGCTCCTAAATATCAAGGTACTAGTTTTGTCTTTCTTTTTTTATCATTAGCACTTAATCTGCACCTAATATACAGCGTTTAATAAATGCTTATTGATGATGGTGATGGTGGTGATGATAAAATGCTGGCATCAAAGCTAGTGGCACATTCTGGAAAAGGCAAATTTTAAATCTATGATGGCTATTGGCATATCAACAATTTTCCTTGGTCATTAACATTCCTTCCTGTGCTTTGTAAATATTAAAAGATCTATATATTATCTTAATAATATGAAGCAAGTATCACCAAATAAAGCATTAGGCATTTTAGTCCTCCAAATTCATACTCATCGGGTGGAAAAATAATGACCCTAAGAAGTTGTCAACCTCTTTGGCATAAAAGGTTATAGAAATTAAAACAATACTGGTTAGCTTGAGGAAGAAAATTAAACTTAGAAAAAAATTATCAGTATTGTGAAGGAAGGGTGCTCATAAGCAAAGGACACCAAAGACTCATTTTGTAGCATCAGCTCCAAAAATAAGACAGAAGAAATATGGAACCCAAAGCTATCTTCCCTGACACTCTGCAATCAGTCACAGGGTTAAGATAAATAAAATGGTGAGCAGGGATTAAGCAGATGGTACAGGAGTTTAGTACGATATACAAGGGGCTTGGAGTGGGCAGATGAGTAGTTCACAAGACCCAGATTAACCAATGTTAATCCCATCCCCCAACAAACCACTGACCCCATTTCTCTGGGTCAAAGGAGGAAGTGTCTCTAGAAGTCAAGGCAAAGGGAAGACAGGTGTACCTTTTGCTTAAGGCAGTTTCAACAAGTGTTAGTCTTATTTGTTTGTTTGTTTGTTTATTGAATTATTTTTGCCAGTAGAGGCAACCACCAGAGAGAAGGAATGAATGTTAATGGATATTATGGCACAAATCAGAGAAATGCAAGTAAACTATTTATCACATGTTTCTGGTTGCAAATCTGGAGCACATTATTGGAATTCAAATATATAAACTATATTCTTTTGGTGTGCTTTACTAACTAAACTATTCAGTCTATCTAACTAAACATTCAGCATTCAATAAGAAGTTATAAAAGGTCCAAGGCAGGATAATTCAGGGGAAGGAGCAGTAGCTTCTGGACATGTATTCATATCCCACTTCAAATGCTATTTATATGATTTGGTTACATCCTTCAGCCTCAGTTTCCTTATTTGTAAGATGAGGCAGCTGGACTAAGACCTTAGTTAGGTACCATTAATTCCTGCAGTGGACACTGTTACCGTTCTAAATGTTACAATTCTAATATTATTAGCAACATTCCCATATTATCATCAATATTCCCAAATTACTATCCATGGTCCCTGTTGGAATCCTAGTGTCAACTCAACTTGAAACAAGGGGTAACCCTAGAGAACTTCTAAATTTAGTTCTCTATAGTCCCTATCCCTAGTAATATTACACAGATAATATTATGCAGGGGCAGCCAGGTAGTGCAAGGATCCAGCCCCAGGCTGGGAGTCAGGAAAATTTAGTTATTTGTGGTGGAACTTTGAGCAAATCTTTTAACTCTATTTGCCTCAATTTCCTCATTTATAAACTGAATTGTAAAAGGAAATGGCAAACTATCAATATCTTTGCCCAAAAGAAAAAACTCTCAAATGGGGTCTTGAAGAGTTGGATTCAACCGAACTAAAATATCATGTATAATCTACTGCATTTAAATACTACTTCATAATCCCTGTTTTACAGATGAAGAAACTGAGGTCCAGGGAAGTTAAGTCATTTATCTAAGGAATTATTTCCAAAACTGGGCCCACTTCTGATCGCCACACTGGCTTCCTATTTCGTTGATTATTTTTAAAAAGCCTACTTTTCGGAGGCACGTCACCAGCCCTAACCCCATTGGAAGTGCTGTTTACAGTTGTAAAGCGTGCCAGGGCCTGTGTGACCAGGAGCAACACGAGGGTGGCAGAGGAAAGATCCCTCCAGCAGCGATCTCGGCAAAGCCAAAGGAAGATTCCCTTCAAACGGACTGCAAAATGGTTCATCACATGACTGTCAGGGCAGGACCAGTCAAACGCAGAGTGAAGACAAGTAGAAGTTAGCCTTATCACAGCCCCAGTTACTGCTGGCACAGATTATACCGACTGATTGTGTGCTACTGATTCAGCTTGCTGCGGAGAACCATTTTCCCTACTCAGCTGTGCCATAAAACTGGAGTGGGAGCACACCGAGCTCTCGTTCTGCATCACTTTTTAAACAAACAATTAATTTGTCCTTAACCACAAGCCAAAAAAAAAAAAAAAAAAAAAGTCGACCAGAATGTTTCATGCAATTATTTACGCAACAAATCCCAACTCGCTCATGCGAGCAGGATGCTTCTTGTCTCTGAGCCAGTTTCCTCCTCTGCAAAGCTTGGGCTAAGTGACTTCTACAGTTTCTTTCAGCTCTAAATTTACCAACTTGTAACTTTCAGCGCCCTGCCCCAAAGCAGAACCGCACTTGACCCTCAGAGACGAGAATGGGGCTGGGTCACGGACTCAGGAAGACCTCATCAGATCCTGCCTGAGATTGCCTACGTGACCCAGCACAAGCGACTTCATTTCTTTGTGCCTCAGTTTCCCCCCTTTTTACAGAAGAATCAAAAATTTAAACCAAAACGAAGAGACCGATCTCGAGGTCCCTTCTCTCTCTAGGTTACGATTCCCTGACTCCCCGGAGCAAAGGCTCGTTCGTGTGCCCAGAAGGTCAATCTTTACATTCACCCCGGCGTTTGCTAACTCGATCTCGGGTCCGAAAGGGGAACGAGTGCCCCCGGGGTGCGGGAGGAGAGCGTCCGGATCAGAGCCCTTCGGACAGCTGCCGAGTGCCAGGGCAGAGCGGAGCGAGCCGAGGGCAGGGGGGCGGGAGCCAGGGGCAGGAGGGCGCCCTTGCCCTGGTCCCCGCCAGCCCGGGGAGGCGGCAGCGGGACGGGCGGAAACAGTCGTTTCCCAGACACTCTGGCTGCGGCGCAGCGGGGAGGGAAGGGGGAGGAGGGGGGGAGGGGGGGAGAGACCCGCCCCCAGCCGTGGGGGGGGGAGGAGGGAGGGAGCCCGCCCCCAGCTGTGGGGGGGGGGAGGAGGGAGGGAGCCCGCCCCCAGCTGTGGGGGAGGGAGGGAGGCAGCCCCCAGCTGTGGGGGGGGGGGGAGGGGAGGAGGCAGCCCGCCCCCAGCTGCGGCGGGCACAGGACGCGGCCGCCCGCAACAAGTGACGGGGAAACCAACTAGAGACGGGAGTCCGCGCCTCGGCGAGGGCGACAGCCAGCCTGCCACGGGCAGCTCTGCTAAAGGTGTCAGGGCCCCGGCCCGGCCGCCCGACGCCACTTACAGGAGTTCACGTCCCCAGTCACCCGAGCTCAGAAACTTTGTGTCCACGGGCTGGACAAGAAGCACAGGACCTCGGTGCTGGCAGCCATGACACGAATCGCCCGGCAGAGGGCTCGGGACTACAACTCCCAGCATCCCTCGCGGGACGAGGGGGCCGCTCCCAGCATGCCTGCAGAAGTCCTCCTTCTTCGCTCCTCCTCCCCCGCTCTTCCTCCTGCTGCTCCTACGCCACCCCACCCCTGCGGAGGCAGCGTTTTTCCACCTCTAGAGGAGTCTCAGTTTCCTCCTCTGTAAAATGGGCCAATGCCTTCCGTGTCTAAAGCTGTCGTCTCATGATGAGTGGTGTAATGTCTCAAATTCTGGGGAAGACGAGTTCAAATCCTGCTTCTGACTTCAAGCTGACCCTGAGAATGTAGATCTCAATAGTCTTAGTAAACTTGTTAGTAAACTAGTTAGTTTAACTAGTTGTTAAAGAGTAAACTGGTTGGTTTAACTAGTTGTTAACTGGTAAACTAGTTGGTTTAACTAGTTGTTGACTGGTAAACTAGTTAGTTTAACTAGTTGTCAACGAGTAAACTGGTTAGTTTAACTAGTTGTTGACTGGTAAATTAGTTGGTTTAACTAGTTGTTGACTGGTAAACTATTTGGTTTAACTAGTTGTTAACTAGTAAACTAACTTGTTAACCTACTGGATTGCTTGATGTCTAGGCGTAGGAGGAAAAATTAGAATCCGAAGTTTTGCAAAGAAATGTTGGAAACTATCTTTGCGTGTATTTGGAAAAATAAAAAGCTATTGTTAAAAAAAAAAAAAAAAAAGTTAATCTTAGTGAAGCTTTAAGGAAGCGAAGGGGTTGGTTAGCATTAGCGGAGGAAGTTTCCTGATGTGGGAGTTCTCCCGCACCTCCCGCAAAATGCTTCTCTTCTGGTCCCCCCCCCCCCCCCCCCCCCCCCCCCCCCCCCCCCGCTCTGAGTTGGGCGCCCCAAGGAACAGAGATTGCGCCTGCCCTCGGGAGGCATCTGGAGGGGGACAGGAATAGGGGACAGCAGGAACATAGAAAAGTAAATATATATGAAAGGATGTAAAGAACGACCTGCGTAATTGACATCGTTTTTTTCTGGCCCTCTCAATGGGTGGGGAAGGGGCTGCCGGAAGGGAGAGAATTTGGAACTCAAATTTTTTTGTAAAAAAGAAATAATAAAAAAATTGAAGTATGCAATACTGATGGAGTGCAGAGATCTTAAATAAAAGGGAAGCTAGCTTATCACAAGAAGCTTCCAGCCGGCATACTTCTCTAAAGATAAGGATCAGTTAAGATAGTGGGAGGAGGGGAGGGAGCCGGTAGGGGTCCCCTTGCTGATAAAGACCTTAGAATGGCCCGGTAGCTGGACAGAACCTTAGAGATCCTCAGGCTTATCTCCTTCCACTTCCTCCAGATCATTTATGAACTTCTCTGGCAAAATTCTGTCTGGTGGTAAGAAGGCCGCTCCTTCTGAACAATCCTACTAACATCCCAGCATTCCTACTCCGGGAGGCTTTTACTCTCAATTAGGGTGAACTGAACCCCACCCTGGGACCTTACCTTGTGAACAAAGCCTGCTGGAACCAAATCAGCTGCTAATGTCCTTGGGTTCCTTCCCCTTTGGAATTTTCAGGGAGTTAAATCATGAAAACTTATTATTTTTTTAAATAATAGCTTTTTTGTTTTCAAGATTCGTGCAGATAGTTTTCAACATCCACCCTTGCAAAACCTTGTGTTCCAAATTTTTCTCCCTCCCTCCTCCATCCCTTCCCCTCGAGGGCACGTAATCCAATATAGGCTAAACATGTGCAATCCTTATACATATTTCAATATTTACATGAAAAGTTAATTAAAAAAAAAAAAAAAACAGAATAAAGTGTGTTTCCTTGGCAGGATAACTGAGGGGGTTTCCTGACCAGGAGTTTCCTGTCTGTTAGACATCCACATATTCAAACTCAGGTGACCCCAGGATAGCCTAGATTCATGAAGACTCATCTCCCTAAATTCAAATCTGGCGGCAGAGGCTAACTACCTGGATGACCCTGGGCAAGTCACTGACTCCTGTTTGCTTCAATTTTCTCATATGAAAAATGAGCTGGAGAAAGAAATGGCAAACCATTCTATATCTTTACCAAGAAAGTTCCAAATAGGAACATGACTCAACAAGAAAGCATATGAAAAGCCCCCCAAAATAAGGCAGCTGTCTGGTCCCCTCACCTTGTCATCCATCTCCAGAGAGAGAATTGATAAACTCAGGATGCAGATTGAAGCAAATGCTTTTTATTTGCTTTATTTTTCTTGCATCTGTCTGTGAGGGTGGTTATGTAACATGTCTAATATGGAATATGGAAATGTGTTTTGCATGACTTCACATGTATAATCAGTATTATTTTGCTTGCTTTTTCAATAAGTAAGAGAGAGCAAGACAGGGAAGACAGAATTTAAAGCTCAACATTTTTAAAGATGAATGTTAAAATTTTAAAAATATAGTAGGAAATATTTTTTAAAATAAAAAATATGATACAAAAAATCCACTAATCTCCCAATGTTGTGCCACAGTTCTCTTTTAATGACTGACCCAGTTTCCATAATTGTTCTATTCAGTTACTCCGCCTCAGGTTATAACCATTCCCTCTTAATGTTAGGATAAAGGTCTTATATACCTTAGGCTATAATCATTCCCTCATAATGTTTGATGGGATGGGGTCTTCAAAATGTAATGCTGAGAAACTGAGCAAGAGAGAGATTAGAGAGTATTTTAATAATTTATTAAATGGAGAGATTTACTGGGACCAAATGGACCCATGATTTGGTCCCAGGGCCGAATGAAACTAGAATCAAAGAATCCAGCCGCGAGTGTCAGATACAAGATTATTTTATAGGGTAACAAGAACAATGACATAATGGGGGAGCTACCTGGATGGGGATGACCTAATGGGGGGAGGCACCTAGGATGATATGATGGAGATATATATACTGGAGAGGCTCCTGATATTTTAATGATATCTAAAATGGATAAAGACCTTTAGCCCATCAAACATTAAGAGGGAATAAGTATAGCCTAAAATCTAAGATATAAGACCTTTATCCTATATCAAATATTAAGAGGGAATGGTTATAACTTGAGGCAGAATAACTAAATCGGACAATTAGGGAAACTGGGTCAGATATTAAAAGGGAACTGTGGCACCACACCATAAACAACTTCTCAATTGCAGATTTCCAATTAGAAAAAACAATAAAAAACAAATAAATAAAAACATCTTTGTACTATTCAAGGCCACTTGTTTTGCTTTTGGAAAGTTGGGAAGTTGGGCTTGGTTTTGGTTTTGGGGAGGGTTTTCCCCCTAATGTTGAGCCCAAATCTCTCTATAACTTTCCCCTAAGGCATTTCTGATTTTGTTCTCTAGTACCAAGCCAAAAAACAAAACAAAACAAAACAAAACAAAACAAACAACAAACAACAAAAAAAAAACCCAAGCAAACAAAAGAAAAAGAAAATCCTTCTTTTACAAGAAACTTGAAATATTTGAAGACAATAATCATGTCATCCAGTTTTCTTGGTCTTCTCTTCTCCAAGATTTTTCCCCTGGAGATTTTAACAGTTTATAGGTATACACTTCAGTCCATCCACTATCTTGGTCACTTTTCTCTGGCCATACCCCAGCTTGTTAATGTCTTCCTAAAAGGACCACCTAAAATGGCAGTTCATAAATTGAACACAGTACTCCAGATATATAGTCTGACTGACCTACCACTTCTATTCCTGGAAGCCAAGCTTCCCTTTGTCCAGCCTAAAGTGGCATTTGATTTCTTGTTCTATCTCACTCTTGGCTCATATATATATATATATATATATATATATTTTTTTTTTTAATAGCCTTTTATTTACAGGATATATACATGGGTAACTTTACAGCATTAACAATTGCCAAACCTTTTGTTCCAATTTTTCACCTCTTACCCCCCCCCTCCCTAGATGGCAGGATGACCAGTAGATGTTAAATATATTAAAATATAACTTAGATACACAATAAGTATACATGACCAAAACATTATTTTGCTGTACAAAAAGAATCAGACTCTGAATTATTGTACAATTAGCTTGTGAAGGAAATCAAAAATGCATGTGTGCATAAATATAGGGATTGGGAATTTAATGTAATGGTTTTTAGTCATCTCCCAGAGTTATTTTTCTGGGCATAGCTAGTTCAGTTCATTACTGCTCCATTAGAAATGATTTGGTTGATCTCGTTACTGAGGATGGCCTGATCCATCAGAACTGGTCATCATCTAGTATTGTTGTTGAAGTATATAATGATCTCCTGGTCCTGCTCATTTCACTCAGCATCAGTTCGTGTAAGTCTCTCCAGGCCTTTCTGAAATCATCCTGTTGGTCATTTCTTACAGAACAGTAATATTCCATAATTTTCATATACCACAATTTATTCAGCCATTCTCCAACTGATGGACATCCATTCAGTTTCCAGTTTCTAGCCATTACAGAAAGGGCTGCCACAAACATTCGTGCACATACAGGTCCCTTTCCCTTCTTTATAATCTCTTTGGGATATAATCCCAGTAGTAACACTGCTGGATATTGAGCTTTTTCTATCATTCACGAAGATCCTCAGATTTCATTCAAATCGAGTGCTGACTAACCCCCATCATATAGAAATTGACTTCTTGAACCTAAAGATAATACTTTACATTTATGGGTTGGATTAACTTTGTTGGATTAACTCAGTATTCTACCCTATTGAGATAAATCTTTTTGAATGAGAGAGATTACCATGTATTTAAAGGGGATTATATTTAAAGAGGGATTACACTTGAATAAATATATTTTATATATCAGTAATATATGATATATATAATCATAAATTTGACACATGTATGTATATGGATTTATGTATACAAATATGAATGTGTATAGATGGATGGATGGATGGGTGCGTGGGTGGATGGATGGGCTCGCTCTCTCTTTTTTAATAAAAGCTTTATTTTTCAAAATAAATGCAATGATAGTTTTATTGTTTTATTAAGTTAGAAGGAACTTCAAAAGATCTAGAAGTGACAGTGAAGGGAGAGGAGGATTCAGACTCTGCCTCTTGACTCTGCTTATTAGAGAGAAGATGTGGGAGCAAGAGCAGTCAGCAGTGGAAAAGATAGCAAAATGTGACACGACTTAAGGACAAAGCTGAATGTCAGTGATAGATGGAAAATGGAAGGAATGTGAGAAGAAATCTGAAATGGGGGGAGAAGACAAATAGAATAAGGTGCAACAAAAAGGAAGGGAGGGAGGTGGGGTTACTGGCAGGGGGTGGCAGGACTTAGCTGGATGGGAATAAGAATGTATGAAAATCAATTAATTCATTTTTTAAAGAGTACCAGTGCCAGGCACTGTGCCTAACCACTAGGGATACAAAAAGAGGCAAATGACAGTTCTTTCTCTCAAAGGGCTTCCAATCCAATTGGGGAGATAATATGCAAACAAGGATATACAAAGCAAGGTATATACAGAATAAATAGGAAATAATTAACCAAGGGAAGGCGCTGGAATGAAGAGGGATGATGGGGAGGGCTTCCTATAGGATGAGGGAGTTTAGTTGGGAAGGAAACCAGAGAAGTTAGTAGTCAAAGCTGAGATGACAAATCATTCCAGTCATGCACGTGAGCCAGAGAAAATGCCCAGAGCCCAGAGATGGAATGTCTTCCTTATGGAACACCCAGAAAGCCACTGAATCGAAGAGTGTGTATCAGGGATTAAGGTGTAAGAAGACCAAAAAAGTAGAATAATTCAAAATTGTGTGGGGCTTTGAATGCCAAATAGATTATGTGTTTGAAAAGTAATGTTATTTTTGTTCAGTCATTTTTGGTCATGTTTGCCTCTGCATAATGCCATTTGGGGTTTTCTTAGCAAAGACATTAGAGTGGTTTTGCCATTTCCTTCTCTAGCCTATTTTACACATGAGGAAACTGGGGTACACAGGGTTAAATGACTTTAACAAGTTACATAGCTAGTAATTGTCTGAGGCTGGAGTTGAATAAGAAAGACTCATCTTCATAGCTCCAAGCCTGGCGCTCTAGTCACCGTACCACCTTGCTGACCAAAAAGTAATCTAGATGAAAACAGATGACAAGGGCTGCAATTATAATGTACTTTCATCTATGTTGTCCCATTTCTTTCCATCTGTTCTAAATATTTATTATGTCTATTAATGACCTAAGAATGAAAGAAATACCTTTAGAATTCTAGAGTTCTGTAGGGGAGGAGAAATGCCGTTACAATAATTTTCTGCTTCTGTCTATGGTTTTGCTAAGAGATCAATATCATCATTTCATCTCATATCTGATGCTTACTCTTAGCCCCGAGGAAATAGCTGCAAATTTCTTATTTACTAACTGCCTTTTCTCTTCCATTCATGAGGTTTCAAGGGCTACATCTATCATATTTATCTTTGTGAATTTCTTTTTCTCCAAAATCCCAACAAACCATTGGAAATCTACCCAACTAAACATTCAGTATGGCAGTGGGGTGTTAGGGAAAGGTGGAGAAAGAAGACTGTATCAAGGTTGTTTGATGAGGGCCAATTAAGGGGTCAAGATGCCCCTCTGCTATTGAACATGTAAAAACTGTTAGCAAGGAGTATACTTGTATCCATTTGCTTGGGAATAAGAACTTTCCTTTGAAAAACTCAAGATTCTTTTTGTCTCATATCTAACTAGAAAGACTCCTTTAGGGAAGAAGTTTTGGTGGCAATTAAGTTGATCAAATCTGCCTTAAATCATTTTATAGTGTTGTGCCAAAGTTCCCTTTTAATGTCTTGACCCAGTTTCTCCAATTGTCCTCTTTAGTTAGTCTGCCTCAGGTTATAACCTTTCCCTCTTAATGTTTGATGAGATAAAGGTCTACCCTAAAATCCCAGGCTATAATCATTCCCTCTTAAATGGTTGAGATGAAGGTTTTATTTCTTTAGGTTATAGACATTCTTTCTTAATGTTTGACAGGATAAAGGTTTATCTATTTTAGATGCCATTAGAATATCAGTAACCTCCCTCCATTGTGTCATCCTAGAGGCCTCTTCCATCATTAGGTTATCCCCACCTAGGTACCTCCCCCATTATTCACTGTTCTTGTTATACTATAAAAAAGCTTGCTGTCCCAGTATTCAGACCTGGATTCTTTGAGATGATAATCTCGTCCAGTCCTGGGACCAAGATCCATCTGGTCCCACTATCTCTCTCCATTTAATAAACTATTGAATTGGTCTCTAACCTCTGTCTTGCTCAGTTTCTTTGGCAGTACAATAGCTTTTTCCTGAGACTTTTAGAAGAAGCAGAGGTCAAAGAAATAAGGAACTTTTGAGGCAGGGATGTGGCTCTATGTGGTCTTTGGTCAAACCAGAAGAGGAAGGATAGAAATGAGAAGATATACATTTGCTCCCTTCTTAGAGAGCAGCCTGGGTCTTTATAGGATGTATGTGGTAACTCATCACCTAGACCAGGCTTGGAACAATAATTACAATAGCTGGCATTTATATAGTACTTTAAGGTTTGCATATACATACTCATTTGATCTCACAACAAACTTTGTTGTGCTATTATTATCTCCATTTTATAGATGAGGAAACAAAAGTAGTCAGAAGTTAAGTGACTTGCCTGGCTCTCTAGGCTTGTAAATATCTGAGGCTGAATTTGAACTCGGGTCTTCTTGACTCCTTGCCCCTCTATCCACTGCCCAATCTAGCTGCCTAGCTTTCGAGAATTCCTCAGTATTTTCAAATTGTGCTACCTCCAACCTAGATTATTTTTGCATATACTCGTGGAATGATGTACTGGTCTATGTCCAATCATTATGAACATGTATTGAGTTGAATCGATAATAATCTCCATGTGGATTTGGAACAGATGGAGAAATTCTGTAGTTCGTTCTGTTCTTTGAATCCCATTCTCTTTCTGGGTTAATCCTGTTCACCTTTTTGCCTAGTGGTATTCCAGCGAAAGAGACAATGCTGGAAGGAAAGAAGCTTGGAGCCTATGTGAAGCTGACACTTAGCCTGTGAAGTCCGACCTCCTCTTCTTTGTTCCATTTTTTGTGCTGAATGAAGGAGTTTGGTGTCCATGAGTTTGTAAGGTTAGGAGCTCAAGCCACCAGGAGGTCTGGGAGAAGAATCCAGGCAAGGCTTTGCAGTCTGATGATCCAGCTTCGGTGCTCCAAGGAATCATGACTGGCTTTCGGGACTCTGCCCAGATGTTATTGAGATGTCAGCAGTGATGCTCCATTTAGATGTGGACTTGGTAACATCTGTCCTACATAGAGACTGCAAAGAATCTGAACCAAATTTTCCTAGACCCTGAGATAACTTGGGGAGATCCCTGATCAGATGTTTGGAGGAAATAGCTGCACTTGCTATAGCTTCAAAATAAATATTCCTTTATCAAAGCTAATTGACTTTAATTGCTTAACTAATAGCTTCCAGCTAATCTCTGGAAGTTAATAATGAAGGAATCAGGCCAGGATGAAGGCTGGCCTAATAGTACTAGAGAAAGATAACCCCATTCCCTCAGGAATACACCTAGAACCCTGAAAGGAGATACAGTCAGCCTCTCTCTCTCGGGAGACTGAGGCTAGAGAATAATTGTTATACATATATTTTAACATATTTAACATGTATTTAGATTACCTACCATCTAGGGGAAGGGGTGAGGGGAAGGAGAGGAAAATTTGGAACACAAGATTTTGCAAGGGTCAATGTTGAAAATTTACCCATGCATATGTTTTGTAAATAAAAAGCTTGAATTAAAATAAATAAATAAAAATTTTACAAACAAGAGAGATTACAAACAGATATTCTTTCTGAGAGAAAACATGATCTAAATGGTCTCAATCTCATTGCTGAGTAATTTGGCGAAATTTTTTTCCTTTCTTTTCTTTCCTTTAGTATTAAATATCAATTAGATTTTCCTTGAATCAAACTATTTTTTGATTGACAGTAAATCTTTTCTGAACAGAATGATCATATATTTAAAAAAAAGGAAAAATATGTCTGACATTTTACCTAAAACTCAGAGTATAGGTAATTTCTCTTTCATAGCTGGTACCAATGTAATCTTAGACTTTGAAGAGACAATCCTATCACATTAGATACATCCTCTGTGGGTTTATGGACATTGTAGACATTATGGACAAGAATTTCACAGGTTAAGATGCAAGATGATGAAGATGAAAGAAAGTATCTCTATTCTCCTGAAAGTATCTACATCTACTGAACCCATGGATGTAATATTGAAGTAACATTTAACATATTTCTTAAAATTTGAACAATTTGGTTTTCTGAGGATTTGTTACTGAGTATCAGCAACCAAGACTCCTTAGCCTTCCTCTTGCTCCAACATTGTGGCTATATCAGCATTAGAAGAGGATATTGTGCAGAATAATGGATTGAACTTAGAATCTAAATTATAATTGGATATAGTTGGATGGAAGATGTGCTAAAAAAAAAAAAGAAATGGGAAAAATTAGAAGAGCAAGAAATGGAGGAGCTTTGGTAGAAGGTGAAGACTAATGGCAAACCCAAGATTTGGGTTCATCTATGGATTTAATTATTCATGAAAGTAAAGCATCATTAAAATGTGGAAATAATTAAAAAGTACCTCTGAAGTTGACTTAAATGACTAAGGCCTTTATATATACAAATCAGTTTTTCTCTGTTAAAATAAAGCAAAACAAAAATTGAAATCCCTAAATTAGATTTGGATACAGAAATCATGGGTTCAAATTATTTTTTTCTAACATTTGCCATGATCTAATTATCACAAATTAATAATTCAATTCAGTTTCTTCATCTGTGAAATGGGAATAATAATCTTCATACTACAAATGATGGAAGCACTTTGTAAATATTCAGAGGGCAATGAGTTGTTTTAATTTTAAAGAAAACCCTAAGGAAGTTTAGGTATATTCTTGTCCAAGGAATTTTCCGCACTCAATTAATTCTCAGAAGGAAAAAAAAAAAAAAAAAAACATTTCATTGCTTTCTACCTCAGAAATGGTAATTAAAGGAAATATAGAATCTTTGAAAAAAAGTGAAGACAGCTTCTTAGAAAAGTTTTGTCTGTGCTACCAAGATGTTGCAATAGATAGACTGGTAGATAACAGGAAATTCTGCTGACAAAGAATGATAGGAAATTGTTCCTGCAGTATCAATTGAAAATTGTACTCTGTGACCATCAGTCTGAATAGGGAAAGTTTCTGATGAGTTTTTGTGGGATGTGAAGTCCACTCAAGCATTATTTGTAAACACTTTCCTAGAGAACACAATAGTGTGATATCTATTAAACATGTTCTGACAGCAGGGAAAGATCTTCTGAACTTCAGCATGGAGGATTGAAGGCATAAGATAGTCACTGTGTTGAGTGCTAGAGAGACCAAGAGAGGTAAAACCATGGTTGCTGCCCTAAAGAACTCATGAGAGAGTTAATATGTGAATAAACAGTTAGATGCAAAATGTGGGCATAGTAGATGGATTTCTTAGTGGAGAAGGCACTGCAGCTGAGGAGTCACCTGCAGAAGGTGACCCTGGAGTTGAATCTGAAAAGAAGTTGAGGGTTCCATATTTTTTCTTTTCCTAATTATGAGAGAGAGCAATGCAATGGAGAGAGCACTGAAATGAAGAGAGCTCTGCTACTAAGCACTGTGACCTTGGACAAGATCACTTTTTCTGGATCACTGTTTCCTCATAAGTATAATGAAATGGTTGTATTAGATAAAATTGTATTTTCAGTCCTTCCTGGTTTTGGGTAGTCAGAGCAATGAGGTTGAAATCCCATGGCTGCCACTGTTACTGTGTGATATGGGTAAATTCTATTGAGCCCTATTCTGTGCATATATATATATGCGTATATATATATATATATATATATATATATATATATATATACATATATATATGTATATATGACTTATCACTACTCTTAAATACATAATATTGCCATAACATTTGCTTAATCACTGTTAAAGAAAGGAGCATAGACTGGTTAAATAATTTCTGTGGCAAATAGCTTAAACCTCATTTCTATTTAAATTATTTGTCAGGATTGTCAATGGAGTAAAAGTGTCCAAGCAATTGGGGGATCAGAAAATGATTTATAAAGGAGCACCTCTATGTCTTAGACGCAGGGGTCCTCAAACTATGGCCCACAGCCCAGATGTTAGTAGCTGAGGACGTTTATCTCCCTCACCCAGGGCTATGAAGTTTCTTTATTTAAAGGCCCACAAAACAAAGTTTTTGTTTTTACTATAAATCCGGCCCTTCAACAGTCTGAGGGACAGTGAACTGGTCCCCTATTTAAAAAGTTTGAGGACTCCTGTCTTAGAGTCATTGTGTGGATCAAATGAAATAGTATTATTATTGTTGCTTTTCAGTCATCTGATTCTTCATGACTCCATTTGGGGTTTTCTTGGCAAAGATAATGAAGTGGTTTGCCATTTCCTTCTCTGCCTCATTTTATAGATTTGGAAACTGAGGCAAAGGGGGTTAAATGACTTGCCCAGAGTGACACAGCTAGTAACTATCTGAGGCTAGATTTGAACTGGGGGAAGATGAGGCTTCCTGATCCCAGGATCTATGCTCTATGCTCTATGGTGTCACCTAGGGCATTTTATAAACCTTAAAGCAGGATATAAAAGCTAGTTGTCATTATTCCTGGGATTTGAAGTTAGGTCCTCTTACTCCAAGTTTACCACTCTATTCAATGTATACTATGTGGAAGGTTGAACTCGGTGACTTCTTGTTTTCTTTCTAACTCTAAATTCTGTAACTTCTCACTTTCTGTAGAGCTGCTGAAAAATAAAATTAAAAGTACTGCTATTATCCATGATCTAGAGCTGGAAGGACTTTAGAGACCTCTTGGTCAGCTAAGTCATTTTATAGATAAAGAAGCTAATTGATTCAAAAACTTGCCCAAAGTTACTCAGGCATAAGATATAGAACAAAGATAGACCCTGGATCTAGGGCTATTTCCATTGAGCCATAACCAAACTATATTTAAATTCAGTATGATTTTTTCCATATACTGGCTACTCATCCAGAAACGAATTCATCCATATCCCATCATTTCAGTCTGATTCCCATAGGCTTTTTCAAGGTCTTCTAAGAATTTGGATTCATATAAGCCAAATCTCTTTCTGGGTATTGATCTCTCTAAAAAAAGGACATTTTCACTTTTCTAGATCATTGTTCCCACAGAATTACTCCTGGAAAATCTCCAAACATGTATTATTTATACATCATTTCTGGGTTTCTCCAAAGATTAAAAAAATAAATAAATAAAGTCCTCAGATGAATTACAAGCACTAAAGTTAGCAAAAGGGTATGGATAAAAGACAGCCTTTATTTCATCCTACAATGAAAGCAGAAAATAAAAAGAATTCACAAGAGCTTATGATCTTACAAAAGTCAACAATAAGATGCTTTATACCATCCCCTTAGCTCCCAGTGAAAGGAAACTGAATATGTAAGGCTAGAAATGATAGATACAGTGATATTTATTTTTTTCTTCCTATTAAAGGTCCTGCCCAGATCGCTTATCCTGCAGTACAATATATATATATTAACAACTGTTGAAGTTCCCTTTAAAAACCAAATGGTGAAGGAAAAAGACCTATGCTAGAATGTATATATGAATTTCATTCTTTCTCATTTAGTTTCAGTATTTGAATATTTCCCATAGATAGCAATATTTATCTTCAAATCAATGAAATAGCTATGTGTTGGTTTTTTTAAACTCAAATCATCCTTTACCAAGTAGGAAAAAAACGAAAGAAGCAGATTCTTAAACAAGATGTTCTAAAAAGAAAAGGTGGAAAAAAGTAGATTGCTTCTCCCACTCTCAAATGTTAGAGCTGATTTGCAAAATGTTTTATGACTATTGACATTAAAATTTGAAAGTGTATTTCCCCAGTTTTGTAAGATTTCATGACCAGATATATATATATATATATATATATATATATATATATTTTTTTTTTTTTTTGGCAAGGAAAGCTAATGCTAGCAACCACTCATGACTTTTCACTCTTGACTATCTCCAAATGGTTGTCGGATCTTGTTAATGGGACCTTCCACTTCATTGTATCTTGCATATGTTCTCAACTCTATTTAGATGGACACAACCTCAGACCATAAGCTTTTGTTGCTCTTTATTTCCTCTATTACAATAGCCCCCATTTGGTCATCCTGCCTTCAGTCTTTCCCCTTCTGTATTCCATCTTCCACATCCCTATCAAAAATATAGCTAGATCCTGATGAATACAAATAATGGATCTTCCCAAATGGTCACATATCTCAGATTTGCACTATTCACAATTATATATACACTAAATATCATCATTAATTTCAGCCTAATGAAAAAACACCATGCAAATTTGACTAATAAAGGATGAGGCATCTTAATCTGGATTCTACAAGTAGATTTCAAGGGAAAGGTGGGGAGGTGCGGAGTCTGTGCATTTGGATGACAAAAAAAATTTCATTGCATTCCTTCAATTATTTTAAAAACACAATCAATTGTATTAATTGTAAAACAAAAATAATTGTATTAACACATTCTGACAAGGGGTCAATGGGTTTCACCAATTTGCCAAAAGAGGGAAGGAAATAAGCATTTATTAAATATCTGTTCTGTGCCAAGAGCTATGTCAAGTGCTTTACAAATATTAACTCATTTGATCCTTACCAAAGCACTGGGAGGTAGTTACTATTATTATATTCATTTTACAGTCAAGGGACTGAGACAAATTAAGATTAAATCATTGTCCAATGCTACACAGCTACTAAGTAACTGTCTGAAGTTGGATTTTAGTCTTCCTGCCTTCATTGAACAATGTCTCCACTGTACTACCTCTAAGAACCCATGACACTCAAACGTTTAAGAACCCTGATTTAGGAGAACACCATGTCCCAAAGAACAGTAAAGTATTTTGTCAATTAATACCATCCATTTTGTAAATTATCACTTTCTTCCCCATCCTGAGATTGACCAAGTACTAGAAATAAATTTCACTTCTTTCTCACCTATTCTACTAATCCCTAGACCCCATTCACTATCAGAGAAAAATTGCTATTTGTCTTGCTTTTTATGACTGATTTGACATTTGTTTTCACTGAAATAAAGTCAATCTGGGAGTCAGATTAGAAATTTCAATGATTTTAGCCATTTTCTTTTTGCATACTCCTGAAAGGATGTATCTCCAGTGGAGGTGAGAGTATCTATTCATTCCCCAATTTGGAAACATAATCCAAGTTTGGAAATGCATCATTTCTTAAAAGGACAAAACAAAGAAGAGTTTTCTATGTCAATGATTCCCCAAACTTTTTGGTTAAGGGTAGGGGTAGTCTAAAACATAGGAAGGAATTGGAACATCCTGGTCATGAGATGAAGTAATAGCTAACAAATAAAAACCAATCCAAACCAAAACTGATGTGAAATTTGGCTGTGTTAAGAGAGGTGTGAAATCCAGTTAAGGGAGGGATAGTCCTCTTGGTATAATTTGCTCTGACCAGGCTATATCTCAGTCAATTAGCCAATAAAACTTATTAAGTACTTATTATGTGCCAGACACTGCTAAACATTAGGAATTAAAAAAAAGGTAAAGGACAGTCTCTATCCTTAAGGAGCTCACAATTTAATGAGTGATAAAAGATATAAGCAATTATGTATAAACAAACATCTGGAACATTTTATTTAGTTCTGGGGACTATGTTTTTAGAAGTACATTGATCAGTTAGACAATATAGAGAAGGGTAACCAGAAAAGACCCAGAGAAGTCTTGAGATTACATCCTTTGAAATCAGTTGAAGGAACTCAGTATGTTTAATCCAGAGAAAAGAAAACTTCTTGTGAGGATGAAACATCATTTTTTTGGTTATAGTTTGGACCATAAGGGCTTTGAAGTCCCTGAAGCTTTGGGATACTTTTGTTCTCTAAGCTGGATTGGTCCATGGATAGACCTGATTCCTTTAGGGGAAAGATCTTTTCTTATTTACATCCTGTTTCTTCCTCTAGCATCTGGCACAGTGTTATCCCCATAGTAGGTGGCTAATAATTTTTTTGGATAGTTGTTGGAACAGGAACCTAAGAATGTCAAGGAATAAAGAAAGAACCACTTCCTTTTCCCAGCTAAAAAACTCATTTTCACTCCTGGCCTCCTGTGGTGCCTGAAATTTCCTCTAAGGAGATTCAGAGTCACAGGTTCTTAGATCATCTAGTTTGCCAGATACCTGAGCAAAAATGTCATCTACGATATCCCTGAGAGATTAATCATAAAACTTGTTCTTGAAGGTTTCCATAAATGGAGATTCTTTTGTCTCCCAAAGTAGCTAATTGCACTTTGGGCAGTTCAGGTAGGGAAATTTTTCTGTACAATGACCCATTACTCTGGTGCCTGATAATTTATACCTATTGGTCCAAATTCTGCTCTTGAGAGCCAAGTTAAATAAATCTAATTTCTTTAGTTTAAGGTGCTATGTCTCCAGTAAAAAAAAAAAAAAGCAAACATGTCATTTATCCATTTATTCATTCATTTTTCCTCTTTCTTTCTTGAGAGAGAAAGGGGAAGGGAGAGTATAGGAGGAAAAATGTGCAAAGAAGAGTGAAGTTTGAGGGAGTAGAATGGAATTATTTCACAGTTTTGTCTAGGACAAAGCTTTTTAAACTATGGGATGCAACTTTATATGGGGTCTTGTAACTGAATGGAGAGGTTGCAAAATTGTGATTTATTATCAGTAAATATTTGCTTTGTATACTACTTTATATGCCTCTATACCCAGGGTTATGTTAAAAATTTCTTAGGTAAAAAGGGGTTGGGAATGGAAAAGGTTTAAGAAACCTTTTTCTAGAACATGCATAGAGCTTAGCTGACTCAGGGGACTTCTGTGACAGGATCCTTGATTTTTGTCAGTTCTTTGACCACAGCTCTTCATGACCTCATTTGGAATTTTCTTGATAAAGGTAACTGGAATGGTTGGCCATTTCCTTTCTCTATCTCAGTTTTTACAGATGAGAAAACTGAGGCAGACAGAGTAAGTGACTTGCTCAGGGTCACTCAATCAGTAAGATGAGTCTTCCTGACTCGAGACTCAGTACTTTATATACTTCAGCATTCCCTAGGTGCCCCAGACTCCTGATGAGCACATGGTATATTCTGGAGACCCACCCTGCTTTAAAATAGTGCAGAAAAATGACACAAAACAAATGATTAAGGCTTTTATTTGCTCATGTCCCCATTACTCTCAATTCCCCCCAAAAGAAATCCCCTAGATGCAGCATCCAGGAAGCATTTTCCTCGATGACAATGTTGTAATTCTTAGCTCAGTGATCAATTTACTCAGTTTAGAATTGGCTTATATACAAAGTTTACATACATATCTATACATTTGTCTATATCTCTATATGAAAATACATCTAAATCTTAAAGCATCAACTAAAGGAAAGTTAATATTTTTATTCCCCAAGCAAATTTTCCCCATTCAAACATCTTTGGTTGGTGAACTGGTGATCAAGCTTCAGATTTATTTTTGCATTCCCTGATTTCACTTCCTATTCTCACCTCCCCACAATCTTCATTTCTACTCAGCTTCAATCCTGTTCCTTCTATGCTTTTCCACTGGAGATAGACATTCTCTTTTTTAGTTACCCAATGCAGCCACCAGTCTGGATGAGGTTAATTTTTAAAATACTATCCCCTTGACCTGATTGGTAGAAAATAAATTTGCTTTGCCTTTGAGCTTGACTCTGCTCCAGGAGATCAGAAGGTGACAATGAGATGGTCATGAAGTGGTACCAGATGGCTATGAATTTGACCAGTCCATCTCCCCCATCTTGTAGACCCGACAAATCTGTCCAATGCTAAACACCAACTGCCACTTAGATCTGAAAAGCAGAAAAATAAAGTTGCGCTCCTTTTTCTTGGCTCCTCATTCCTTCTTCTTCTCCCCCCTCCCCAAATAAATCACTTCAATTCAGCTTCCAGGAAGCATTTTCCTTGATGGTTAACGTACTAGTTCTCAGTCTAATGATCATTTTGCTCCACTTGAAATCTGCTCACCATAAACTACATAAGTAAAATATAAGGTAAGTAATCTTGTTATTTCTCTACCCTCCCATTCTATAGCCTACCCTGCTCCCTAGAGATAAAAATACCAGCAGTCCTGTCCTATAAGCTTCCTCCCATAAGGGGAAGCTAGTGGGATACTTCTTCCTTGGAAGAAGCTTTTCAGTAGAAGGAAGCTTCATCATAAAAGAAAGCCCCCGGGGATTGGGGTAAAGGGCTAAGGTTCCACTTCCATGGCCAGATTCTGTGACAGAGCATTTTCAGGTGCCTCCGAAACTTAATCCCCACAAACACATAGAGCACCGGGTTGAAGCAACAGTGGGAGAAGGCGATCTCCTTGCAGATTTCAAAAGAGTAGAATATGTGCTTGCTGACTTCACAGTTCTGGATGAGCTGGAGTTTTATCAGTGTAATCAGGAACATGATCACATTGTAGGGGGCCCAGCTGAGAAAGTAAACCATCACAATGATGAAAATGAGCCTGACTGTCCGGTGTCGCCTCTTGGAGGGAGACCGAAACAGGGTCCTGAGAATCTGAACATAGCAGAACAGAATGATCACCATGGAGAAGAGAAAGAAGAAGTTGTGCTCGTAGACAGACAGTAGGAACCACTTGAGCTCAGAATAATGACAAGATTTGTCGGAGAGCACCGTGTGGAAAATGGTATCGGGAACAGATGCCAGGATGCTGGCCACCCAGATGCCTGTGATGATCCCAGCTCTGCTGCGGCGGGAGTAGCTGCCCAGGCTTGACAAGGGATGCACCACAGACAGGTACCGCTGGACCGTCATTACCATCAGGAAAATGATGCTGCTGTAGAGGCTGATGTGGAAAAGCAAGTTGTACAGCTTGCACAAGAACTCTCCAAAAATCCAGTTATAGTAGTGCATCGCAATCAAGAAGGGTAGCAGACAAGAGAAGAGTAGGTCAGAGAGACAGAGGTTAAGGATGAAGATGTTGGTGAGGGATTCCAGACTTTCATACCTCACCAGGACCCACACCACTAGGTTGTTCCCAACAAGGCTGAAGACAAACACCAAGACGTAGAAGACCGTATGGTTCAGAGTCACTAAGTTAAAGTTATCATCATTCTCACACAGGTGGCCAGAGAAGTCAGAGAGGTCGTCAGTATAATTGAAAGTTGTAGTTTCATAGTCTGTGTCTGAGCCCCATGTATAAGCCATCTGGGTGGAAAGCAGAAACATCAATACCACAGAGAATCACAGAATCATAGAAATCTAAAGTTGGCCAGTGCCATGCCCTTGGAATAAACAGAATAATTACAGAGAATTTGGGTTCTTCCATAAAATGGAATTCAAAACACAGTATTAATTATAAAGCAATAAGGATAGCCCTTCCTCCAATTACTTAAGACCTTTCCATAAGCAAAAGAATAGAAAACATCTATTTCTCTACTACACAAAATAAATAAAAAACAGAATATAACCGGGAGCAGCTTACCTTCTCCTTTGCTGAAACAGTAATGACAAGTTTTTTTTTTTCACTACCTCTTTTAAAATACAAATTCACTCCTCCCCACTCTTGCTCAGATTGGTGTGTGTATGTGTGTATGTGTGTGTGTGTGTGTGTGTGTGTGTGTGTGTGTACAACATTCTGCAGGTGGGAAGATTGCTAGTTTCCCCATGAAATTGTTTCCTCAGGCTACTGACTTAAGCCAGGAGAAGCCTCTGCTCTCAGAGGAGAGACAGCTTTATACAGTGAGGGGCAAAAAATCAATGGCTTTTGGTATCAGAGGACCTAGGTTCTACCACATACTGGCTATATGACCTCGGGCAAGCTCAATTTCTTTGACCCTCAGTTTCACTCATCTGTCAAATGAGATGGTTAGACTAGATGGTCTTTAAGTTTGTTTCCAAATCTAAATCCAAGATTTCATTATATGAAACTAAGACTGGAAAGCTATCTGTTGTGGAGTTTCTGCCACAAGTTTCCCATGAGTGTCTCCTGTTTACATCCTTCCTCTGGCTGTTCATGTGGCACTACTTGGGTGTGATTCTGCCTTCCATGGCAGAATGGGTCCCTGGCTGCTGGCTCAGAGTCAAGAAAAGGACCTTCAATTATCTAGAATGATTGGTGTTCTCTCCATTCCACCTGAAAAACCATGGATTTTTGATGAGGGCAATCAATTCCACCTTCTCTGTCTTACACACTCCACACACTCCATATTCCAGCCAAAGAGACAACTTAATCTTTCCAGGACAGTATGCTACCCTTTATCTTAGTTCAAGTCCTATTTCTTTTATTCTGGGCAAAACATAAAACTTGTCACTACTTTAGGTGATTCTATAAATTGTAAAGAAGGTGCTGATTTATTTTGGTAGAATGAGTTTCTTCACAGGCAGTTCTATACTGTAATGAAATCATAAGTTCAGTTCAACCTCTCCCAGATATATATGATGATGATATATATTTATTTATGTTTATATTTTCTCCTCCACTAGAATATAAAGTCTTTGAGGAAGGGTATATATCTACATCTATGTATGTATGTGTCACTATATATATATATATATATATATATATATATACACACACACATAGGTATCATCCATGCGTGTGTATATAAATTGTATACACACACACACATATATATATATATATATATATATGTCTTTATATCATTAACACCTAGCAAAGTGAAATTACTAGGTTTTCAAAAATGCAAAGTATATCTGCCTAGGAGTAAGGATAGGGTTCCTTTTTCCTAAGAACATCCCTGTTTCTGAAGAAGTAGAGGGAGTCAGGGCAGGTCCAGCTCTTTCCTATGCATACATTTTGTGTGTCTTCCCGGGCTCTTGGGTGGCAGCAGGGTCTGCTCTGTGTGACAGGGATCTTTAGCAGTCATTCTGTTGGTCTGTGTACAGGGATATACTGGACCCAGTTCTACCAGCTTATCGAAAGTGATTCTCAACTGTTCAATGCGAGCATTTGCACTTCAGAAATGACCAACAACAAACAAGGGTGTGATCTGAATTTTTGATTGTCTGGACTTAAGCGTTATAATGAAGACTGATATTAAACATGTGTGTTTGTAGTGTTCTTTTCTAAAATATAATATTTCTCTGGGAGCAGATTTCTTGTGGGGCTTCTGGAGGGAGCTTTAGTTTCAGTTCAGAGTAACAATTACCTCAAATGCAGCCAGCTGTTAAAATTTCAGTCCTTTATTGTCTCTTCCAAAATAGCCTAGTAAACTTTCCTTGGTTCCAAGAGCTCTTGTTGCTAGTCCTTTGCCTCTGCCTCTGCCAGCTTCAGCCTCTTCTCTTCTGAATCCCCAGTTCTGCCTGACTGCAGTCTCTGGCTTCTCAATCTCCTCCTCAATCTCAGCCTGACTCCTGGCTGAGGCTCTAAGAGCTTCTTATATATGATCTCTTAAAGGTGTGAACTCAAAGGTTGACTCCTCCTCTGAGAGTGGGATTGTGGGAACTCTGACTGGTGAATCTCCTCCACTGAACTTGTAGATCTCATACTGAATCCTGACTTGTGAATCTCAAATGCTAATGTATGAACTCTTAAAGGTGTGAAAGGAGTGAAGTCTGAACCTAGAGAACTGTTAAGCATGATGCTAAAATTAGACAAGTGACTTATCACTTTGTAATAATCCTAACATCTCCCGCTTTTTTTTGATTTAGAACATAAAGTGGTCATGATCTCCCTGACTCCTCAAAGATATGAGAACCCCAAAAAAGAAAGTAGTCACGCCTTCCCTGACTGCTCAAAAAAGAAGCAAAAACACCATATAAAGGAGGTGGTCATACCCTTCTCAGGAAGGGAGATGAAAACACCAAAGGAAATAGGAAATCAAATCAGATTAGTGGGTTTCTAAAGGGGCTCACTTGAAATAGGTATACATAAATCCATCAATATGGGAGGTATTACACATAATTACATAAATTATATAAGCACATGGCAATATAACACAGGCTAGGAGTGATGTGACAAATAACATGAATCAACATGAGAATTTATACATGTCCATAAGTCCTAGAAATAGTCCAAAAGGAATCTATTGTCCATTAGTTCATGTGCCAGGAATCCAATAATTCCTGCAAGTTTTAAAGTCCTGCCTCATCAACAATTTTTCATCTCAAGGAATCCAATGATTCGTGCTGGTTTTCAAGAACTGAAACAGTCTCATCCTGTATTAGGGAATCCAATGATTCATGAAGATTTTGTTCTTAGGTCTTCTCCCTTGTTTCCAGATTTTTCTCTTTTTCTGTCTCTCTCTGATGGACAAGGCAAATATGGCTTGTTGGTGCCCATCTAATTTCTTCTCCATCTCTAGAAATACAAGCAAACCCTCTTCCCCAAGCAGTTAACCTGTCTGGTCCCTTCCATTCATCACTTTCTGGGTCTCTCCACATCATCTGATGATTATCTAAAGATAGTGGAGCTGCTTTCACTGAACACTGCCCTTCTGGTGAGTTATAAAACCTGTCTCTGGGAGCCAGTGCATCTTTATCAAAAAGTTAAAAATTAATGATATAGAGAACTAAATTTAGAAGTTCTCTAGGGTTACCCATGGCTCCCCCCCTTTTTTTTGGAGGAGTGTCTTAATGTCTCTGTTTCTTATCTCTACAATTGCCTGACCTTGAGGATTAAAAGGTATGCCAATGGTGTGTAAAATCTTATACTGTGCACAAAAGTGTGCAAAATGTTTAGAAGTATATGCAGGACCATTGTCTGTTTTTATTTCTTGTGGCACACCCATAACTGCAAATGTTTGGATGAGGAATTCAGTGACTACTTGGGCTGTCTCTTTTGCTGCTGGTATTGCAAAAGTGAATCCTGAAAAGGTGTCTACTACAATGTGGATAAAAGACAGACGACCAAAAGATTTATAATGGGTCACATCCATTTGCCAGATTTCATTGAGTCTCAAACCACGAGGGTTCTTCCCTGGAGGGAGCGTAGGAGGGTGGAAAGGAAGGCAAGCTGTACAACTTTTTTCTATGCTCCTAGCTTCCTCTTTTGTTATCCCAAATTGCAAATGGAAAGCTCAAGCAGCCTGATGGTATTTAGAATGAGATTCCTGGGCTTCCTGAAATAAAGGAGTATTGGCCAACATAGTTAGAAGGCTATCTACCTTTGGATTTCCATCAAAAATAGGACCTGGAAGTCCACTATGTGAGTAGACATGCAAGATATAAATCTTACCTGGATGCTTTCTCACTTGCTCTTGAAGTTCCTTAAAGAGCTGGTATATATTAGAGGCTACAAATTTTATTTGGGCTGTGGCAATTCTTTGTACCACACCTACTGAATAGGCTGAATCAGATATTATATTTATATCTCCTGGATAATAAGTAAGAGCTAGAATGATTGCATATAATTCATTCTGCTGAGTAGACTGAAAAGGAGTTCTGACTACTCTCTTTATGGTTAAATCATGAGAGTATACAGCACAAATATTTTGTTTGGCTGCATCTGTAAAGATAGTTGGTCTTTTAAGAGGAACCTTAGAAACCTTTTCTTCAAAAATTCATTGCCAATTATGTAATAACCAGGTTATCTTTAATGGAGACCCATGTGCAAAATTTGGAGCTGTGGCCAATAAAATTTGCCACTCTGGGATGGTCTCACAGTATACATTAATTTGTGCATTAGTATAAAATGTGTATATTTTGTCAGGTCTTATCCCAGATAATTGTATTGCTTGCTTAATGGCCTTTAATAAAATTCTAGCCACAAGCACTGGGTAAGGAGTAAGGCTTTGTTCTGGTTGTGCCGGGAGGTTCACCCATTCTATCACACTGTCTCCTTGATGAAGAACTGCTATGGATGCCTCTTTTGTAGCAAAAACTGATATTTCCAAGGATTTTTGAGTGACTCTTTCAACCACATTGGATAAAGCCAGTTCAACTTCTCTCAAAGCTTCTTGCACTTCTTTTGTAAGCTGGCGTGGTGAATTTAAAGCAAAGTCTCCCCTTAAAATGTCATATAGAGGTTGCAATTGATTGGTAGTTAAGCCTAACACTAGACGCATCCATTGGATATCTCCTATTAATTTTCGGAAATCATTTAAGGTGGTTAATTTCTCTGTTCTTAAAGAAAGTTTTTGTATTGTAAGTGCCTTAGGATAAACTTCATATCCTAAATATTGAAAAGGAGCATGCTTTTGAATTTTTTCTGTAGCTATATGCAGTTTGTAGTTTCTTAGTGTTTCTATGGTCTTTTGTAGACATGCTTCTAACATTTGTTCCTCAGGTGCATACCCCAAAATATCATCCATATAATGTAACAATATTACTTTTGGAAATGCTTTTCTTACTGGAGTAAGAGCAGCAGCAACATACATTTGGCACATAGTAGGGCTATTTTTCATTCCCTGTGGCAAAACTGTCCATTCATATCTTTTATAAGGCTCAGCTAAATTAACGCTGGGCACTGAAAAGGCAAATCTTTTCATATCCTCCTTATTTAGAGGGATAGAATAGAAACAATCCTTAATGTCTATAACCCAAAGAGGCCATTCTCTAAGCAACTGAGTAGGAGATGGAAGTCCAGGCTGAAGAGTTCCCATAGTTTCTATCTGTTCATTTACTTTTCTTAAATCAGTCATTTTCCATTGTCCAGATTTCTTTTTTATAACAAATACTCGGGAATTCCAAGGACTTAGAAAAGGTTGTAAGTGTCCTTGGTCAAGTTGTTCTTGCACTATATCTACTAAGGCTTGAATTTTATCGCTTGTTAAGGGCCACTGTTCTATTCACACTGGTGATTCAGTTTTCCACTGAATAGGAACCGGTGAGAGTACAGGCAGGCCTTCAACAGCAGCCCTGCCTAAAAAGCTGAAGTACTTAATTGTAATCCTATCTGCTGTAAAATGTCTCTTCCCCACAGATTGATGGTGATTTTTTCAACCACAAAAGGAATAAAAACTCCTGTTTCATTTTCAAATGTCCATCTCATAGGGGCAGCACTAACTTCTGCTGCTATTGATCCTCCTACACCAGAAATGTAGGTGTCTGCTTTAATCTTTGGCCAGTGACTGGGCCAGCTGGCACCTCTAATGACTGTATGATCTGTACCTGTGTCTACCAATCCTTCTAATGGTATGCCATTCACATAAATAGTGAGCATAGGTCAGTCAGCTGTCACAGCTGCAGTCTAAAATATTCCTGGACTCTGCTGCTTGAAGTCAGAATCTGGGCAGCTATCATCAGATTGTCTATTATGGGTATGTAACAGTAAGCCAAATGCTACTACTTCTCCTGCTTGATAAATCACAGGTTGTCTACCTGTGTTAGTGACTGGGATTATTAGCTACAAATTCTCCAGTTTCCCATATCAGTGTATGGATAAACACTGTTTTGTAAGCACTCTCCAAAGGTGAAATGGTCAAGCCTACTGTGCCTGGAGGCAAGGGATCCATAGGCTGGACAGGAACAGATTTTACCTCTCCAGGGGATATCTCAGTAGTCTCTACAGCATACAACTCTGTTTTTCCTAATTGCAATCCCTTTTCCCCCTCTGATTGCCTTTTGACTAATTGATTGTGTAATCCCTTTCTTCCATCTGATTGCCTTTTGGCTGATTGATCATGTCTTAATATTGAATTTCTAAAGAATCTCTGGGTGTAACCTTGGCTGCCATCTTACCCCACCTGGGGCCCTGACGCTGGGCCCTGCCTCTCATTTCCTTGGGTCAATCTACAGTCTGAGGCCCAGTGGAAGCCTCGGTTGCATTTTGGACATGGGGTTTTGGGTTTTCTCTCATCCTGTCTTCTCACTCTATCTCCATATCTACAATGGGCTCTCAGATGTCCAACTTTTCCACATTGAAAACATCAACAATTTTCTCTAGAAGTCTCTTGCCAAGAGGGACTCTGTGTTCCCATGTTCATCATAGTTTGGATATAATAATCATTTGTGCCTGCTGTGGCACAGCATCTTATAATCTCCTCTAAAGGAGTATCTTTGTCTAGTCTCCATATAATTCTTTTGCAAATCTCTTTGGCATTTCCTTAGCCCGATGTCTGGTCATTATTTCTGTGGCTGCATTTTCTCCAATGGTTCTTGTTACACCTGTTTGCAAATGTCCCACAAAATCAGCAAAAAGTTCATTGGGACCTTGCTCTATTTTCATGAAGGCTTTACCTCTATCTTTCTGTTTGGGGAGAGAACCCCAAGCTTTTATTGCAGCCTTAGAAATTTGCTCATACACTGTTATGGGATAATCAATCTGTTCTGAATTCTCTCCATACTGACCTTCACCAGCTAGCTGGTCAAAAGCTATTTGTACATTAACTCCTATTTGCCTATTGTGTCTGGCTTGAATCCTACATAATTCATGATACTCTGAAAGCCACAACAAGCTTTGTCCAGGTTCTAAACATGTCCTAGCTATGGATTTCCAATCACTTGGGGTTAAGATTTCATAAGACTAACTATCTAGTAACATTTTAACATAAGAGGATGTTGCCTCATAAAGAGTGTAATACTTTTTCAAATCCTTATTTTTTTCCAAATTAAAAGGAATATATCTTCTCCTTTTTTGACCTGAAGAGTCAATCTCTTCAATCATAGGATGCATTTATAAAATCAGATACATCCTGTTCTTCATTTTTTGCCTTAACTAATGCCTTTTCTAATCTTGTCACAGGCTCCTTAGTAGGTGGTTCTGATTGTGTTACTGCCTCTCCCCCTCCTCCTTCTCCCTCCATCCATGAATGGTTAATTGAGGGGGCAGTGTCATGAGATGAGAAATGAACTAATTTCTCCTGCTGTGAATTTTTATCAGATTCTTCATCCTTTTCATGTAGTTTAGTTGGCACCTCCCCCTCCTGCTCTTTCTTTTTTTTTTCCTTATTCTAACATTTATATAATTTCCTAAAGCCAGTTGTATTAAATTATATGTATTAAGTGTGTCTTTGGAAATTGAGTCAGGTCCATTTTTATTGTAGAATTGACAAAGTTCCTCTCCTACTAATTTCTACTTGTTTAGATCCAATTCTTTTTCCATAGAGAACAAAGAAGATGTGTACCTTACAGTTTCTAAAAGTTCAGTGATTTGCTCCAAAATTATAATCGAACCTTGGCTTTTTATAGCCCTGAAAATGCTCTCTACACATTTTCCTTGAACTGGGAAAGCAGGCTGTTTTCTAAACATCTGTCCCATTTTAACTGAAATATTATTTTAGCTCTTTAACAAAGTTTCCTTGTACCACCCTAATTTCTGGGTTGAGGAGATTTTTCCACTGAGATCAGGATCAGAGGCTTTTCTACTGAGATCAGGATCGGAGGCTTTTCCACTGGAATCAGGGTCCTGTCAGCCCCACATTAGGTGCCAAAATGTAGTGTGCTTCTTTTCTAAAATATAATGTTTCTCTGGGAGCAGATTTCTTGCGGGGCTTCTGGAGGCAGCCAGTTTCAGTTCAGTTTCAGTTCAGAGTAATAATCACCTAAATGCAGCCAGCTGTTAAAATTTCATTCCTTTATTGTCTCTTCCACAATAACCCAGTAAACTTTCCTTGGTTCCAAGAGCTCTTGTTGCTAATCCTTGGGAACATGTGTTCGTACTTTTTTTTTTTTTTGGGGGGGGGGTGTTAAACATTTGCCAGCATAATCCTGTCTGTGTGCATGAGATCAGAGCAGAAGGTCTCAAGGATTGGCTAGTCAGATCACAATGAGTATGAGATACGCATGGAGTCTGGCTTCAGATCTTCATGGCTGGATCTGCATCTGAGAATAACATGGCCACAGCCCACCTATTCTGTGACATTACAGTAAGAGGCCATCCAAACGCCTCAGTACTTTACAATGTGCTATTTAAATCTCTCAGCTGACTCAGATCACAACCTCAGTATGACTTAGATGTTTTGCAAGTGTTTCTGTGACTGGAAAACTTGTCACAGCAGTGAACCTGGTGGAGAGCCTCTCTATACTTAGTAAAACTTTATCTGATTTAGAGGCAAAATGTTGGGGGACCAGGGCATTTGTGATGGGGTTGTTTATGAAAGAATTCAGGCTCAAAATATCCCTAAAAAGCAAAGGGCATTTACTGGGATGACACACTGTTAAGGTCTCTTCCTTAAGGGAGAGAAGCAGACCAGCAGAGTTAAGGTGAGGGATTATGTTGAGAAGGGAGAGTAAGAAAAAATGGGAGATCAGGCAATCTCAGATAACTTCAGATAAGATATGCATGGGAAAAAAAAATCCCTTTGATCAGATATGTCTTGAATGGGATGTACATGGGAAAAATTCTTTTGTTTAAAGAGAAGGAGAAAGTCTGGATATATAAGATAAATGGTCCTTTTCTAGAATCAGGACATTGGGATTGGGACAGCAGCCATCCTTTGACCATCCTCCTGGTGGCTCTCCTGCCTCTGTACTCCTCCACTAAGATCAAGACTGGGTCAAACTGTGACAGACATAGACTGTAAAGGAGACAATAAAGACTTCAGACTATTCCTGTCCATCCTTGTGGTGATTATGCTTCTAAGACCAAGACTCATCCAGAGGTCCTCCAGAAAGCTAGTCCGGACATTTTCCCCTCAAAAAACTGGGATTTATTTGGGATTAGGGATGAAAGTCTGATCTTCTATAACTGCTTCAGGATGATAAAGGGCATAAGAACCAGCCCTGACTAAAGGTCCAGTCATGAGAGGGTAGAGATGGATGTGATTGCACCTGAATGGCAGTGAGGGGATGTGCTGCTCACTTGGTTGATAGCCTTCTTGTAAGGTCTTCTGGAATTTAACAGAGCCTAATACAGAAAAGAAAAATTGGGTTAGGAGATTCAACAAACAAAGGCTGAATATTAAAAGGAGGAAAATCATGAGGAGAAACAGGAAGTAACCAAGAGCTCCAGGTGGTACCTGGACTTAAGGTACAGGCAGAATAGGGTGAAAAGTGCCTCCGTCACAGTTTGTGTTACTTGTCCATTGACTCTCCTCTGGGATGAGAAGTCAGCCCTAGGGTTTCTGGAACCACCTGGAGGGGGAGATTGAGTGTATTTCCTCTCTGTAAGAGTCTCTTCTTGGGGATTATAGGATGAAATATAAGAATTGGGGAATTAGGGGAGCAAGGGAACCAATGTAATAGATGTGGTGGGATAAAGCATCCTTAGCGCTGTTGTACTTCAGGAAAGAGTTACAGCTGACAACCAAGCATAAAGTAATAATTCCAGCAACAATTCCCTAGCCAGACTCGGGAATAATCAGATGGGAAACAGGAACTGAGCCAGAAGTTCCTACCTTAAGCAAAGTAAAAGATTGTCCTCTTGGCTTTTGCCCAGATACAGATCTCTACCAGTAACGTCCCTGTAAATAACTTGTGGCATTTTTATCAAATGGTGGGTAGCTGACTTGATGATTCATCAGACAATCATACCCGAATTCAAAATTCAAAATAATATCAATTACAGTTTCAAGAGATTTTATCTCAAATAGCAAGTTTCACTAACCACAGCTTAGGGCTAGGTACAATGGAATTGCAATAAAATAAAATTTACCAGGATTAACACATGTAAGAGATGTCACTTAACACCTGTCACTTGTTTTTCTTTTCGTCTCTTTGAGCTCAAATTCATCTTAGTGTAAAGACAAATCATTAGAAATCATTTCTATATAATAAACAAACTTGTAGATCCTCAGTAAACCCATTTCTTGTTCAGGAACTATCTAACTATAAAAACTAGTTTTTTTTCCCCAGCACTGATGACTGGCCCACAGGTTTCAAGAAATCTGGCAAGCTTACAAGTAAGGGGAATTGAGAGGGACCCCATACCCTTTGCTCCTGCATGCCTACCCAATCCTTCGGGCTGTTGTGAGCTGTGCTTTTTGACACCTCCACCCCACTGTGCTGCATACACCCTCAGAAGGGGTCTGAATAAGCAGAACCAATCCAGGTTAAACTCATTCCCTTCTTTTCAACCACCAATTTTAGATTTTAACATTGTGCAATAACTTAACAATCTTAAATGTTCATGTGTGATATTAAATTGTTTTAGTTATAGCTTCTTTTTAATTTACAAGCAGAGAAATACCCAGTGATTAAACTGCATTTACAACACATTACAAAACAGGGTTAGCAAGGATAAGAAAATAACATAATAAGTTTTAAACAAATTTTCCTACCTCCTTTTAGTTGTTCAGTTTATAATATTCTAATATAGCTTAATCTCTTTTAAAAAATGGTTAAAGTCATAATTTATAGTCAGAAATCCAATTTAACACACATAACGATTTAAAAAGTTATATTAAAATTGACCAGTAATTAACTTTGGTCTGTAAGACTTCCTAAATTTTAACTAAATGTTCCAGTAAAACTCAATTACCTTTTGGCTGTTGCCCAATTCATACAAACCTTTTCTCTTTTTGTAAGTCAGGAAAAATGTAAGTGAAAGTCCAGGACTTCACTTTGAAATTTTCATTGACACAGCCTTCAAGTCTGCCTCTTGATTTTCTTCTCCTCTCTTTCTCATCCACCCACCCCTGTTTCAGTCAGGGGGAAGAAGGAATAGGGAAAAGAGAAAGAGACTCACTTTCTTCTCCTCACAATCTTCCCGTTCCTCGGGAACCCAGGTTTGGGAATCTTATTACTTACCAATCAGGTGACCTTAATTTAGTTGCATTTATCTCAGCATTAATATTATAAGTTGGTCACATCTAAAAACTCTTTTAAGTTAGAAAGTATGAAGCACTTATATCCAATTTTTAAAAAATGTAATAAAATAGCTAATATTCATTAACCTTTTACTTATAATTAAAACTACCCATATTCTAGGGTTCAGAATATTACTTATTTTAGCACTAAATATATCTCATTAAATATTTAATAGTCTTCAAACCTACAAAAAAGAAATTTCACATCTTTTTAAAAGCCTAATTCATTTATAACAATGTCCAAAGAGAGTTTTGTCTAATAGTGTTTCTGGTTAGCAATGGTCTCTCAAATTTTGTAATATAGGTATTAAAATACTATACAGTTTAGAAATACAATAATAGCACAAACAATAAATTTGATGGCATCAATTGCCTTTCCAAATTATCACATAAAAATCACTGGTCTTATTTCCTTTGGCATTATAAAACCATTGCTGAGTTAGCAGGTGTGGACAATTACATTCGATTATGAAAAGATCCTGAGGAACAGAGCAGTGGGGTTGATGGAGATCTGGTTTGTGGGTAAAGTGGAACCGATTGTTATCAGTACTAGACCTAACAGGAGAAAGGGCAGGGGTAGTCATAAGAAGGGAAAGTGGGAGGGAGAGGTAGAAGGCTTAGAGAGGAACGTGGACTGAATCAGGCAAGTAAGAGTACAAGATAGGAGGGGGAAATTTGGAGGGAATGAGTTGGCGGGGCAGAGTGCTGGGGTAGGATAGAGTAATGTTTTTCTTGCTACTTCCACCATTTTTTAGGGCTAGGTACAGTGGAATTACAATAAAATAAATAAATTTACCAGAATTCACACATGTAAGAGATGTCACTTACCATCTATCACTTGTCTTTCTTTTCTCCTCTTTGAGCTCAGATTTATCCTAGTATAAAGACAAATCATTAGAAATTATTTCTATGTAATAAACAAACTTGTAGTTCCTCAGTAGATCCTTTGTTTGTACAAACCTCAGGGTTTGATCATGGTGACGGTGAAGGAGGGAGCCTGACCAAATCCTGGACCTCATTTCTGTGAATCCTGAGGGAACCTAGAGTGCCAGGCTCTGGGGGCATTGGGAAGAGGCAACTTGACCTCCATGAGGATAGTCTCTCTTCTAGTGTCCTTCCTGACTATACATGTGGGACAGAAACCTGAGGGACTTCTGAAGACATTCTCAAGATCAAGGACTTCTTATGGCACTGGAAGTATGAAGTCTCACTTTGGTTTTTGAAGTTAGGGCCCTTTTGGCATTAGATATGATGGGAGGTAAAATTTGAGCTTGTTCTCTGCTCCTTGCCCTATCCCTGCAGTCCTTTCCCTCCACAACATCCCCCCACATTAGGTCAAATATGGCTTTAAAGCCCTTTGTGAATTTGTTGGGGTCCTCAGAGTAATGACCAAGTTTTTCTTTGACCTCAGAAAGATCTAACCTGGAAAAGGGGACATGAGCCCTCATAGTCCCCCCTCGACCATTCACCACCTCTTTCAATGGGCAATTTTCAAGAGAGCAATCATCAATTAGAGGGTTGGGGTGGGAGAAAGTTGGGAGTCCCACTTCTCATATTTGAGAGGCTGAGAATTGAAGGATGGGGGAAAAGTGAGATGGGGAAGTGAGCCAGATTTTGGATAGGGAGGGCAGTTTTGCAGGATGCTACAGTATGTGCACAGGCCACTTTTTGTGGAAATTGGGACCATCTGAGCAAAGTTATGGAGATATTAGATGAAATGTGTGTAAAGAATAGCAAGTCAGTCAATTTTTCTGGAATGTAGAGTTTGTGAGAAGGTGTAATGTGGGATAAACCTGGAATTAGATTAGGAGAGGTTCTGTCTGTCAGAGTTAGCTCTCTACTGACATATCCTTCAAGAACATAGGGTCCCAGCTGTACTTTAATAAAGCATCAGAGTAGACTTTAGAAGAGATTGCTGGGGACAGCGAGGTGATGCAATGAATAGAGCTCCAACTCTAAAGTCAGGAGGATCTGAGTTCAAATATGATCTCAGATAATTAACATTTCCTAACTGTGTGACCCTGGGCAAGTCACTTAACCCCAATCGCCTCAGCAAAAAGGCAAAAAAAAAAAAAAAAAAAAAAAAAAGGAAGAAGAGATTGCCATCAAAAGGTATAAGAAATTCCACTTTTGGACAAATGGTGACAGAATGAATCAAGCTAGTAAGCACAATAATAAAGACCTGCTTAAAAATGGAGGCTGAAGAAATATTAATCTGTACTATTTATAACTTCAGCAATGTATACCCACTGTGTGTATCATGAAAGTGGCATGGTACAGAGATTGCATCTATTGCAATGATTGGGCACAATGTATCTGCCCATAAAGCTTGTAGATGCTAGGCTGGGCCTCCTAATATAAGTATTCACTCAATGGGATATCCCATCAAAACCGATGAATTCTAATACAAGGTTGCAAATAATGATAAAAAATTTAAGGCATTCTATTCAATTTAGCAAACATTTATTAATCACTTATTCTCAGGGCACTCTGCTGGGTGCTGGGGAACACAAAAATATTTTTTTAAATGGCAAGTTCTGGATCTTAAAGAATTTATATTTTGGAGGTGGAAAGGGAGGGACTCTGGCATTAACCCAGCTCTATTCTCGTTACATGTGGTTAGAGTCAAGGCAAAGTGTTCCCGGAACATTTGAGTAGGAAGAGAAAACTTTCAGGTTTAGAGATGACTTCATACAGGAATTCAAGCCAACTCTGTAGTTCAAAATTGTATCCAGTGAATGCAAAACAGTTTAATTTTAAATTTGTGTTTTATCATGGAAACAAGTGTAAAGGCATAGTATTATAGACTTTGTAGTGTATTCTGAAGCGTATTAAAGAAGTTACTCAGAAAACAAAATCTTTGTCAGATCTTCCACATGATTCTTGAATCCCTTCCTATCTGGGTTCACTGTGGGATGTTTGGGGTAAACACAGTTTCATCAGTAAAGCTTGAACCCCAATCCAGGACATGTTTTCCTGCTAGATCTGGCAAAAACCATAAAATAAATGGTAGAACTTTTAATTAGGTCACATTTAAAGTAAATAGCAAGGCAATTATTAGTAGTAGAATCATTCTCTGAGCCCATACACAAAAGAGTAAACTCTCCCATGTATTCTCAGGCTAATAGGAAAAGGAACATTTCCCTGAAAACTGGCACAGTGCTATATAATACTACAAGGGCACATCTCATAGCTTTATTTTCCAGAAACCAGTTGCCCCAGAAATATTGCATTTCTCCCTGCTTCTGAAGCTATATTTCCTGCTAGAGTTATCTGCCTGGTCTCCTTCCTCAAAACTACATAATTTCAATTCTTTTTTCTTAAGCCAAGCACACAGCCACACCAGAATGGCCCCTCAGATGATTGTAGACTTTTATTCAAATTTCATAAACCTGAGCAGTGCCCCTGGCTCTCTTCCTTCCAACCTGCTCTTCTTGCCAAATGTTCTACATATATTATCTCATCTGATTTTCACAATGAGGGAGGAGCTAATATTATACCCATTTTACTGAAGAGGGCACAGAGGCTTAAGACAAGTTAAGTTTTTCCCACCTGCTTGTCACCCAGACAGAAGTTGGATTTGAACTCCTGATTCCAATTATAGCATTTTCTCCATTAAAACCTCCTTGAAGTTTTAATAAGAAGTCTCAAGGAATAAGTTAGCAATACTAAAGGGGCAAAGATGGAGCTGGGAGATGGCTGGTATTCTGCTTTCCTGACACTATGACCTAGATCTTATACCCTTGCATTTATATCCTAGTAGAACATAAACCCTTCAAAGACAAGGAATTCTGGTTTTGGATCTTTGCAGCTTCAGCACCTGCCTTAGCTAGGACCTGGAGTCAGGAGATCCTGAGTTCAAATCTGACCTCAGAGATTTACTGGGCAAGTCACTTCACCTCAGTTTCCACTTCTAAAATTCAGATAATAATAGAACCCACCTTCCAGGATTGCTGTGAGGGTAAAATGAGATATTTGTAAAGTACTTGCAAAATTTAAAGTCTATAGAGACACTCGCTGTTATTATCATTTTAATAACAGATTGAGCTGGTTAGGAAAATATAAGCAGTGTACCAAATAGCAGATTTATATCCTCTCCTCCCTTCACCCCACTCCATTATTTAGAAACCATATCTAAAGTGTTTCCCTCTCCTTAATCAGGGTGATTTTGTTAGTGGAGAAGTAAGATTTGGACTATCATTCCTTTTCTTGCTTTAAGAAGTGGGAAAGGGAACTCACAATGGAAGATTTGTTTCCACTCTCTCCACGATAAAAGACATGTGATTTTGGTCACTCTTAGAGACCAGATGATGGCTCTTGATTAATGGGGGAAACAAATTCAGAAGGGGAAAAAATTAAATTTCTTTTAAGCTTTGATGACAAAAATAAAAAAAAGTTTAACCCCTGTAATTAATGCTTGATAGCTCCTACCAATTCTTGGATCCTTCAAGGGTCATGTATAGCATGTTAGACTTTAGAACCATGGCTAAACATGTTTACATCCTCTGAGTGATTGTAGGCAAATTGCTTTATGGCTACAGCCTCAGTTTCCTCATCTGTACGATGGGAATGATCATAAGAAAACTTAGTATTTTATCTCACAAGATTTACTTTAAGGAGGAAGTCTATACCTTTTCTCTTCCCCTGTCCTCTTGTTCCTCATTCACAATTGATGATAATCCTTTGCATTTTCTTTAATTTATCCTGTTTATATCTTATTTGAACATAGTTGTTTGCATGTTGTTTTTCCCCATTAGATAGTGAACTGTTTGAGAGCAAAGAATATTTATGGCCTCTTTTTGTACCTCCAGAGCTTAGCACAATGCCCAGCACATAGTAGATAATAAATGCTTAATGATTTGACCTCATTTCCAATATAATTTATAGTGTTTTGCATGTTTTGGGAACTGACAAACATGTAGTTCTTATTGGAATGGGAATGGTAACTAGTTAGATGACTAGCAGCCTTAGATATTTTGAAGAACCTCACCTGAGTGCTTGAGAGTAGGAAAAATCAAGGGGAAATTACATTGTCTTGTGAGGTTCTAGACTATAAGGAATTTTCTTTTTGACACAGGACATCCAACCCAAACATCAAAAGTGAAGACATAGAAAGGAAATGTTGTTCTTGAGTCAATTTATACAAAACACACCTAGGACTAGCCTTCATGGGACTGAGGAGGAAGGACAGGGATGTTAAATCACACTTTTGGATTCTAGCCGATTCCTATTTTAACTAATTATGAGAAACCATAGTCAGTTGTTTTTGTTCTGCAAAAAACAAAAACAAAATTAAAAGATCTTTCAGGACTCATTTAAATTTCAGAGTCTTGGAATCAAATCTTGGCTTTCTTGTTTTTTGAGGGGAATATCAGTTCATCCTTATTGAACATGGAGTCTTTGCTAGGGACTTCTTATAATTGGAAGTGGGAGAGAATTTCAAGGGTAGAAGATGTGTCATAATTTACAAGTCTTCAACCTGGTTAACTGCAGCCTACGAAATACCAAATGTCCAGAGAAAGTATTGGTCCCCCCAACAGATCAGAGAATATCTATGAGAGGATGTGTCAGATAGATTAAAATGTATTAAGTAGTTTCCTAAGAGGATATGCCAGCCAAGGAAGCAAAGGACCAGTTCTGAGAACTAAAAAACACCTTATGACTTTGAACAAGTCAATCTACTGTAAGTCTTAGTTTTCTTACCTGTAAAATAAGGGGACTGGACAATATGACCTCTGAGATTTCTTCCATCTCTGACTCTATTATGGTATGATCCCTAGTGAGAAGAACACTCACTTTGGGACCAGGACACTGGAAAATATTGCAAAAGTCATTGGAATTCAGATTCCCACTATTCACTGGTTGTAGAGAATACAATGAATTGTGTTTTCTTCTCTTCTAGTAAAGCTTTCTTTTGTTTAATATTACTAGTCTGCCAGTAAAGAATTCACTTCAATTAGTCTGCCCAGTTGAGATATTTTCCCAAGTTTTCTTGATTATGAATGAAAACAAGATAGTTGAGATATTCTCCCCCAAATAGCACAGTCCCCTCAAGCCTTGGACAGCTCTGAAACAAAGACTAATGAATTATAGAATGCTAACACTAGACAGTTTTGAAACTCATTATAGATTTGAATAAATGAAGGTTATTATATTTATATACGTGAGTGTATGTGTATGGATGGATTAGTTCTATTTTCTATCCAACTGTTTATCAGAAGCTCTCTCCATCCACTTGATATTTCCTGTGCGAATAGTTCGGCTTGATGAACTGTTTTGTATGATTAAGGGAATCATTTAGGAGATTCATTAATATCCTGGCTTAATTGCATCAAATTCCTGCAATCTTATAACATGAGTATTTTATATTTGTCTTTGATCATCTTTCCTTCCAGTGGATGGTCTCAGAGTAAGATTAAGATGAGATGAGGACTTTTTATTGGTCTTGACCTTTGGTTTCATAGGCATAGGGAGCACCAGGTGAGTAAAAATCCTTTGTCAGTGCACATGAACTTCTTTATAAAAAATGCTCCTAAAGAACTACCAGGGGCACTGACTAAGTCTACCTCACAGTCAGTGTGTGTCTCTGCAACTCCAGCCTGATCTTGATCCATTATCCCAAGATACCTCCAAATAAATAACATATACATGTAGGTTTTGACATTGTATATACAAGTACCATCAGCTCTCTACGTACTAGGCCAAGCTGTCTATAAATAGGTAATCCATGTATATAGAGCTATGTTTATACTTTTGTATATTGTGAAAACTATCCGGCTCTGTACCCACCACTTGTGCAGTTTCAGAAAGAGAATATTTCTGATTATTTTACTCCAGGCTTCTGATAAACTCGGGCAACTTGCACTAACGCTTAACTATGTATAACACGACACTCTTTCTTCCAAATGATCTGCCAATAGACCTGTCAGTAAACCAGAAGCAAGAAGTGATGGTTTTGAAAAGAAATAAGTACTTTCAAGCAGCATTGTACCAATGGCAGAATTCGGCCAAGTTAGAAACTTCCATCTGAGAGAAGAGAAAAGACATTTTGGTTTGAAATATGCTTGAGAGCTTTTAAGCCTATGGTTTATTAGTAATCTTAACTATCTGTGTGGATTTCCTCTTCCCCTAGCATAATCCTCACTGAAATCTAATTAAAAAAAAAAGCAAATTCATCTTTTTTTCAATGTTCAAAAAGTCCCTGAACCAATTGAAGAGAATTTTTGTTAAAAGGTCAGGATCTTCATTATACATGGCAACAGCAAGATTATATGATGATCAATTTTGATAGACATGGCTCTCTTCAACAATGAGATGACTCAGACAAGTTCCGATGATCTTATAATGGAGAGATCCTTCTGTACCCAGAGAGAGAGAGAGAGAGAGAGAGAGAGAGAGAGAGAGAGAGAGGACTATGGGAATTGAGTGTGGAGCATAACATAGTATTTTCATTCTTTTTGTTGTTGTTTGCTTGAATTTTGTTTTCTTTCTCGTTTTTTTCCTTTTTGCTCTGATTTTTCTTGTGTAGGATGATATTTGTGGAAATATGTATAGAAAAATTGCACATGTTTAACATATATTAGATTACTTGCCATCTAGGGGAGGGGTTGGGTGGAAGGGAGAGAAAAATTTAGAATACAAAATTTTGTAAGGGTGAATATTGAAAATTATTCATGGATGTATTTTGAAAATAAAAAGCTTTAACCTTAAAAAAAAAAAAAGGTCAGGATCTTTACACTCTGTATTGGAAAAAGCAGGGACCAGAGAAGTAAGAACAGAACAATTAGGATTAAGCTAAACACAGCAATAGCCAAAGACAGTATCACATATCAACCAGGAGACAGGGAAATATCACATTTTTTTTTTTTAAACCAAGCAATTTCTGATAGATGATAATGTCATCTTTCCAAAATTCTCTTGTCATTTGGAATAACACTATGATTGTATCAGCCAACTATCTGCTGCCAAAACCACACTTAATTCAAATCTAACTTTGCAGAACCTTAGTGAGAGAGTATCTCTGTTACTCATCTGATCTTATATCCCTAGGCAGTGATCTGTCCTAAAACATCTCTAGCAAGTGTGATATCAGCCAACCTCAGTCTGAAGATTATCATGATTATCCTAGACCATAGCTCTAGAGTTGATAAGGCTCTTAGAGACCAACACAATCAATCAATCAACAAACATTTATTAAGTACCTATTATGTGCCAAGTGCTAAAGATATAAAAAGAGGCAAAAGATAGTCCCTATTCTCAAGAAGCTTATGGATCTGGCCTAAATCTCTCATTTTAAAGATGAGGAAGATAAAGCTTAAGGAAGTTGTTACTCATTCAAGATCACAGAGGTAGGAGCAGAATCAAGATGGCAGAGATAAGCTACTTGAAGTCCAGAGTGAAAAGCCAGGGACTACATCCCTGGCCCCCAGCATAAGAAGTCTGGGACAGTGGCCCCTGTGTTCTAAAGACTGAAATAGACTGAAAATGAGTAAGAAACAAAAAATAGCCCTGACCATAAAAAGCTACTATGGCAATAGGGAAGATAAAAACTCAGATTCAGAAAAGAATAACACTGACTCAAAGGGGAATGTGAACTGGTTTGAAGCCCAAAAAGTCCTCTTGGAAGAGTTCAAAGAGGATTTTTAAAATCAAGTAAGAGAGGTAGAAGAAAAATTGGGCAAAGCTTGAGTTATGTGAGGGAATTATGAAAAAAAGAATCAATCACTTAGAAAAGGACACACAAAGATTGGAGAAAACAATTCCTTAAAAAATAAAATTAACCAAATGAGTGGAAAATCCACTGAAGAAAACAACCCATTTAAACACAGAATTGGCCAAAGGAAAAGGAGATACAAAAGCTAATTGAAGAAAATAATTCCTTAAAAATTAGAATTGGGCGAGTAGAAGCTAATGACTATGAGACATCAAAAATCAAAAGAATGAAAAAATAGAAGAAAATGTAAAATGGCTCATTGGAAAAACTGACCTGGAAAACAGAGCCAGGAGAGATCATTTAAAAATTATTGTGCTACCTGAAGGTCATGATCAAAAAAAAAAAAAAAAAAAGTCTTGACAGAATCTTTCAAGAAATAATTTTTAAAATTGCCCTGATAACCTAGAACTAAAGGGTAAAATAGTCTTTAAAAGAATCCACTGATCACTTCCATAAAATGATCCCCAAATGAAAACTTAAAGGAATATTGTAGCCAAATTCCAGAATTATCAGGTCAAGGAGAAAATGCTGTAAGCAGCCAGAAAGAAACAATTCAAACATTAAAGAACCATAGTCACAATTACCTAGGACTTAGTGTCTTCTATATTAAGGCATCAGAGGGCTTGGAATATGATATTCTATAAGGCAAGAGAGTTTGAATTACATCCAAGAATCAACTACCCAGGAAAACTGAGCATAATCTTTCAAGAGAATTAGATGGATATTCAATGAAATAGGGGCTTTCAAACTTTCCTGATGGAAAAAACCGAGCTGAAAAGAAAACTTGATCTCTAAATACAGGACTCAAGAGAAGCATAAAAAAGTAAGCAGGAAAGAAAAAACATGCTATTCAATAAGATTAAATAGTTTACATACCTACATGGGAAGATAATACTTGTAACTCCTGAAAGTTCTATCTCTATTAGAGCAGTTAGAAGGAGTATATATAGAAGTGTGTGGATGTAAGATGACTTAGATGTGTTGATATAAAAAATATTAAGAGTAAAAAGGATTGCACAGGGAGAAGAAAAAAGGGAGAAAACAAAATATGGTAAATTATATCACATGAAGAGGGACAAAAAACATATTACAGTAGAGGGAAAGAAGGTAAGATGTGAGCATTGTTTGAACCTTACTCAAAAGGTACCAGATTTGGCTAAAAAAGGGAATAACGTACACACTCAGTTGTGTATAGAAATTTAAGTTACCACAAAGGGAAGTAGGAAGGAAAAGGGGAAGGCCGGATAGGTAATAAATATGTTTAGAGATGGGATGTGAGCATCCGGGGTAAACTCTGCTGCTTTTCCCCTATATGTTACTGCCTTTCTCCCACCATGTCGCCAGCCAAAGCTTTTCAGTATCAGTGTCCTTCTCAAGATGAATGATATCTATCTTGTCAACATTCTCTAGAATGGGTCATGACCTTACCTCAGTCTTCATCATAATGAGGCAGTTCTCTCACTCCCCACCCCTTCCAATAATCAATCAACATTTATTGAATACCCACTTGGTGCAGGAAGACAAAGTTCAGATGAGATATAAATAAGATTTAAACTCAACCAATAAGCCAACCCTTAGTTTTAGTGCCAAACATACTGCAGTCCCCAATCCCCAACATCACTCTTCCATCAAACAAAAATGCCTTGCAGGGAAGGGAATAAATGATTATTAAATACTCACATATGCAGACACTGCTGAAAACTTTATAAATATTATATCATTTGATCCTCATAATAAATTTGCAGAATTGGTCCTATTATTATCACCATTTTACAGTTGAGGATATTGAGACAAACAGTTTAAATGAGTTGCCCAGGCCTTCACAATTAATAGGAATAATTGAGAATCTGAGTAGTAGTAATTGTATTATCTGAGGCTGAACTCAGGTCTTCTTCCATCCATTATATCCTGGAATGATCTTCAGGGTCTTTACCATCCTGATTGTCCTTCCCCAGTTTATTCTTTCCTAAAAGTAAAGATTAAAGGTAGATAGTCATTCTCTTGGAGTATGAAGAAGACTTGACTCTTCCCAGATTTTCTTACCCAGATTGAACTGCTTTCCAAGTGGCTGCTTCTAGCAGAGCTAAGAACCTGGGACACATACTACATGACTTCTGTCCTGGATACAAGACCATTCTCCACCCTCTAAGATACCATCATCAGACTATAGTCTGATGAAATTTGCCATTTGAACTCCTAGACTCTTCAAGTCTTTTGGGATCCTATATATACCTAAATGCCAGGTCATGAGCATAGTCTCAGTCCACCCAATCACACACCCTGGGCTCTCCTGGTTTTTAAAAAGTTATATTGTCATTCAATTGTTTTCAGTCATGTCCCACTCTTCGTGACCTCATTTTGGGGTTTTCTTGACAGAGGTACTGGAGTGGTTTGCCATTTCCTTCACTGGCTCCTTTATAGATGAGGAAACTGAGACAAATGGGGTTAAGTGATTTGTACAGCATCACACAGGTTGTAAGTATCTGAGATCACATTTGAATTTAGGAAGATGAGTCTTCTACAAATTGGAGAGGAAGGGATCAAGCATTTATTGAACACTCCTTGCATTCGCTAGACATTGTATCAAGGGTCTTGAAGGAAAGAAGCTGTGTGGAGGGGAAGGGTGTGAAAATTATGTTCAGTCGTTTGAAGGATCTGTCACATAGAAGGGGTATATGACAGACTTCTGAGGTCCAGAAGGCAGAATAAGAAGCTTTACAAATATTATCTCATTTAATCTTGACAATCATCCTGGGAGTTAGATATTACTATTCCCAATTTAGAATTGAGGAAACTGAGGCACCCAGAAACTAAGTGATTTTTCCCAAGATCTCATAGGTATCTGAGGCTGGTTAAATTCACCTAAGTGCAATTTAAGGACCATTTTGGGGTAGGGTTGAAAGGAAAAAAAAAATGTCTCTTTCATGTGATTATTCAAATGTTGATTGTTATTCCCTTCTCCTAAACCCTCCTGATTTGTCCCCACCTTTATCTTCTTTCTGTCCTCATTGCAGCAATTTATACTTGTGCTCACTTTAAATTAATCATTGTGGTTTGATTCAAGAGGGGTTTTCAAAGGCTTTGAGCATTGCTTAGTTAGGCTTCCTTTCTTGGATTCATTTGTAGTCAATCACAGAGTTTTGGTTCCCATTTTCTCTCTCTTCCCTCTTCCAGATGTTCCAAAGGGTTCTTTTTGGTCACATAGTAGAATTAGGAACAGCAGTAATGATGATAATAACAGTACTAATAGTAACAATAAACATGGTCAATAGCATTTTCACAAATAGCAAAATCAAAAGCACTTTCCATAAATTATTTCATTTGATATGTAGAAGGGAATAGATATCCCTGGAATTGTCATTGACCAATGGGTGCTTGAATCAAAAGGCAATAAAAATCTAGGCAGCAAAAAGGACTGAGAATTCTGAGAGAGAGATCAAAGCATCCCTTGTGGCTATGGATAAAGACTGTACCCTTTCTCCCCCCCACTTCTTGTGTGTGTGTGTTTGTGTGTGTGTGTGTGTGTGTGTGTGTGTGTGTGTGTGTTGAAGAAGAGAAAAACCAATTCAACCCTTCTTTTAATGAGTTGCTCCAGCTCATGTTACGATGAGGGAACTGAGGCAAAGGAGGGTTAAGTGACTTGCCCAGAGTCACAAAACTAGTAAATGTCTGAGATTGAATTTGAACTCAAGTCTTCCTGACTCCAGAGCCAATGCTCTATCCACTATGCCTAATAAATGCTTGTTGATTGCTTGCTTGTGTGATTGACAGAAGAATAGTTGGAGAAGATTCTGGGAAGATGGTGGAGTAAGCAAGAGAACTTTTGGCTCTCCAAATTTCCCCCACAAAGACAGAACATTTGTTCAGAGTAGCAGAAAACAAACATAGAGTAAAGCAGATGTCCTCCTTAGACAATTTGCAGGAAGCCTGCAAGGAAGACCCAACATCCGTGGACTGAAGTTCAGCCTGAGTGAAGTGAAACAAACATCTACGTCCAGGCCAGCAAAAAACAAATTTTGGGGTTAGTTGGGTTGAGAGACAGCCTTAGTCTTAGGAACTTTCTTCTTGCAGACAGTGAGGAGGTTTGATGGCTGAGCAGGAGAAGATTGAAGGACCTTCAACCATTTAGGGATGTCAAGTATGGCTATGCTAACAAATATGTCCTGGGCTGTAGCTCTGGGGAGAAGGAGCTAGTACATACCTAGTGTGTGCATTAGCAAGGAGCAGGGAACCTGTTGGCTTTGGGCACTTGCAGGAGAGCAGAGTTCCTGGTTTCAGTTCAGTTTCAGCAAAATCATTTTCAAGACAGTGTGTTTGGGGGACCTAGCCATGGCTTAGGAGTGGAACAGAAAGCCCAAGATTGGGCCCTGAGACAGAATCCCCCAAAATACAGTAAGGACCTGGGGTATGTATGGGCCATTATTCTCTATACCTTGGGACTATAACTTGATTATACTAATAGCTGCTAAAAACCAAACCAAACCAAAACAAAAAACAAATAAAAATGAGTAAACAAAGGAGAAAGAACCAAACCATAAATAGTTGCTATGGGAATAGAGATTTAGTTTCATATTCAGAGGAAGACAATAGAGCTAAAAAGTCATTCTGTTTCCATGAGAAAGGCCAGATGGTCCCAACACAAAAAGATTTCTTAAAAGAACTTAAAAAGAACTTAAAAAATCAAATAAGAGAGATTGAGGAAAAATTGGAAAATAATAAGAGCAACCCAAGAAAATCAAGAAAATTATGAAAAGAAAGTCAACCTATTTGAAATAGAAAATCAAAAACTTAAGGAACAAAATAATTTCTTGAAAACTAGAATTGGGCAAAGGGAAGCTAATAATGTTCTAAGATGCAAAGAGATAATAAAACAAAATCAAAAGAAAGAAAAAATAGAAGAGAATGTGAAACACATTGATGGGATTCTGCTTGAACCCCAATAATTTAATCAGAAAAACAATCTGGAGAACATTTCAAGAAAAAAAATATATGAAAGAAAAAGGAGAGGGGGGGAGAGAGAGAAAGAGAGAGAGAAAGAGAGAGAGAGAGAAAGAGAGAGTTCTAAATTCAGAAAAAAATAAAAGGGTAAGGGAATAGAATCAGGGGAGGATAAGAGAAGGACTATTCAGGTGTAGGGACGTTAAAGAATAAGAGGACAAAGTAGTGGATAAAAGTAAAGCAAACAAAACAGGAAAGAGGGGATGAGGAAAGAGGAAAGAGGATAATGGGGAAAAAAGAAAAGAGGAAAATACACAACAGGTAATTGCAGCTTGGAATGTAAATGGGATGAATTTGCCCATAAAATGGAAATGGCAGATTAAAAATTTGAATTCAACAATATGTTTCTTTCAGAAAACATTATAAAAATGAGACATTAATACAAAGATAAAATAAAGGATAGGAAAAGAATTTATCATGTGAAAAATCAGGGATAATAATCTCAGACAAAGTTAAAATTGAAATAGATTTAATTAAGAGTAAAAAATAATAGAGAAACTACACTATATGTCAGCAATATAATTCAATTTTTTAGACTATTTAAAATACCTAGACAGTATAAACTACCTGCCAAAAAAGACACAGGAACTATATGAACACAAACATAAAATATTTTTATACAAATAAACTCAGATCTAAATAATTGAAGTAATATTTGTTGTTCATGGGTAGGTAAAGTAAATATAATTTTTAAATGACATTACTTAACTAATCCATTTATTCAATGTTATCTCAATTAAATTGCTAAAATTATTTTATTACATTAGGAAAAATAATAACAAAGTTCATTCAGAAAAATAAAGAAGCCAGGAAAAAAGAAGTAAAGGAAGTAAATTCTGCAGCATTTATATTATAAGGTTTTGAAGTATTAAAAAAGATATTTTAAATTATTTTAAATTAAAAACTTTTCATATAAATAAAACATATATAGCTAAAAGTAAAAGAAATATGGAAAATGGGGTGGGATTTTCATAGATAATCTTTCAGATAGAACGTAATTAGGTTGAAACACTGCATAGATGTGAGAAATGATGAGCTAGCTGATTTAGAAAAACATGGAACGACTTGGCTATTTGAAGGACCATGTATCTATCTTCAAAGAAACAGGTGAAACTAAGCACAGAACTGTCTTACATATATGTGTATGAGGGAATATTAATGTGTGTGTGTATGTGTGTGTGTGTGTGTATTGTTATAGATATCTCTATCTAGCTATCCTTGCTTACTTGTACCATTCTTTAGGGTGGGGGAGACAAAAGATTGAAAATATAGTAAAAAGTGCACAGAGAAAACAAAGAAAATCAACAAGGAAAGCAAGAAAAGCTGGACAGCTTTGAAAACAATATGTGGTATTACATGTTTTCTTCTTCTCTTATGATCTGTGTAAATGATGATGCTATTTTTCCTTATCTCATTTTGTATTTAAATTTCAAAAAAAAAATTTTTTTTTAAAGTAGTCAACATGGATTTGTACCTGGTGAAGTCTGGGTAGAACTACAAATCCTTTTCTTAGAAAAACAAGTTAGCTGCCTTTGTCTACAGCTCTTCTGTACCTAATGACTAAACGATTGAGTCACTCACTATATAACTGACTCATTTCCAAACATCAGTAACATGCAATAGGTTAATTCATGGGATGTGGTAGGTACTCTATCTTTTTGTTATTTAAAATTTTTTGTGTGTGTAACAAATGCTAGGTTATTGTGGCTTTTTTCTCTCCCTAATTTTTTTTTTGAGTAATTAGAAAAAAGTATGTCTACCCCAAGGTATGTACAATAGTACATAGCTGTTGGTGCAGTGGATAGAACCAGCCCTAAAGTCAGGAGAACTTGAATTCAAATCTGGCCTCAGACACTTAACACTTCCAATTGTGAGACCCTAAGCAATCATTTAACCCTAATTGCCTTAACTAAAATAAAATAAAAAACAATAGTACATGTCAGAGAAATATTAAAGAAGAGAGGGGGAAAAGAATAAAATAATCACAAATTTAGATATGGGAAGGTAGAAAATAAGCATTTATTTACTGCCTACTATGCTCCAGGCATTGCACAAAGTGCTTTACAAATGATCTCAAATGAGTTCATAATAAAATAGGTGCTATTTTTTTTTTTTTGTAATATTCTCTTTAAAATGTATTGTTCTCTTGTTGGGGTTTCCTTGGGGTCTCTGGAGGCAGCCTTTGTTTCAGTTCAGTAATCACAAGTGCTGCCAGGGATTAAAGTCCAAATCCTTTATTGTCTCTTTCCAAGTCTTGTCTCCTTTCCTGGGGCCTGGTTAGCTTTCTTAGAGGCCTATCTCTCTCCTTGGTTCCAAGAGTTTAAGCTCCTGCCACCAGTCCTTTGTCTTCTCTGCTTTTGCCAGCTTCTTGAGACCTCCTGAATGTGTATTGGTTTCTGTGGGAGAAGCAGGAGGACTGCCACCACTTCTCTGGTCTTCCTTAGTCCTCATTCTGGCTGAGCTTGTCCGAGCTTATATCCTCTCTCATCACAGGTGTGAATCTTGTGGAACTATAATAAGCATTAAATACATGTACTGAACTAGAGAACTGTTAAGCACCAGGCTAAACAACCATTGTCTCTATCAATTCCACTGACTTAGCACCTTGTTTCAAGTTCTGGCCCATAACAATTTTTATCACCCCCATTTTATTTATTTATGTATTTAATTTTTTTTTAATTTATGGAATAAAACTAGCATTTCCATAACAGAGTATAATTTTTTAAATGGTTGCACATGAAACTACAGACCTATTAATGGTTAAATGGCTTGCCCAGGATCACACAGTTAAGAAGTACCTAGGGTGGGATTGAATTCAGATCTTTCTGATTCCAGACCCAGTATTTTATCCACTGTACCCCATAGTTGCCTCTATGGGATAATTGGCATAAGGAAGTCATACTAGAATCATAGACTTAAAATGGAATCATATATTCAATCACTGAATTGAATCGAATCATAGATTCAAAGCTAGAAGTGACCTTGCAGGTTTTCTAGTCTAATTTACTCAGTTTTCAAATGAGGAAGTTCAGAGAGACTACATTACTTAAGGTCATATAGACTATAAATAGCAGCTTTGGGATTTGAACTCAGAACTCCATCTCTAACATTAATGTTCTTTTCTTTGTACCAATAGGAAGAGAGTTGGGGCAATTAAAGGAGAAGCCAAATTTGGAAGATTTTGCAGGATGCTGACATAAAATCTGAACATGTATCCAAAAGAAGTGGATGGATTTGACAGAGAATTGAAATTAACTTGTCTTGAGCCAAACTATTGTTATGGGAATGACAGAAATTGATACTTACTAATCAAGTTTATGTCCCATTCTATCAACTTTCGAGCCCTATCCATTTTTAACCTTGGATCACTCTTGACATCAGCTTTCTGACCCCCACATTTGTGAATGTCCTTGGATCTGTCTTGGATGATTATCCCAATTAGGTCCTCTCTTCCTCAGAGCAATTCTTTATTTTCCTTTATTTGACTCTTTTGTTTGCTCCCTGAAGTGACTGGCTATTTGAAACCTTTCTAATCCTTGAGCTCTTTATGCTATCCCTAATTATTTCTCTTCCAACAGAGAACTTTCCTGGATAAAGTGGGATAAAGGCTGGATAAGGGAGTTAAGTGTTGACCATTTATCAATTGGAAAATAGCTTGAATTCTTATAAATTTGAGTCAATTCTCTACATATTTTAGAAATAAGGCCTTTATCAGAATCCTTGAATGTAAAATTGTTTTCCAGTTTATTGCTTCCTTTCTAATTTTGTCTGCATTGGTTTTGTTTGTACAAAACCTTTTCAACTCAATATAATCAAAATTATCCATTTTACATTCAATAAGGTACTCAAGTTCTTCTTTGGCTACAAATTCCTTCCTTTTCCACAGATCTGAGAGGTACACTATTCTTGGTTCTTCTAATTTGCTTATAATATCACTTTTTATGTCTAGATCATGAACCCATTTCAACCTTATCTTGTATACAGTGTTAGGTGTGGGTCAATACATAGTTTCTGCCATACTAATTTCCAATTTTCCCCGCAGTTTTTGTCAAATAGTGAGTTCTTATCCCAAAAGTTGGGGTCTTGGGGTTTGTCAAATACTAGATAACTGTAGTTATTGACTAATTTGTCCCATGAACCTAACCTATTCCACTGATTGACTACTCTTACTTATTTATGTACTCTTTTTTAGCCAATGTCAAATGGTTTAGATGACTGCTGCTTTATAACATAGTTTTAGGTCTCGTACAGCTAGATCACCTTCTTGTGCTTTTTGTTTCATTAATTTCCTTGAAATTCTTGACGTTTTGTTCTTCCAGATGAACTTGGTTATTATTTTTTTCTAGATCTGTAAAATCATCTCTTTGGAGTTCCTTCAGAGTACTTGAATAAGTAGATTAATTTAAGTAGTATTGTCATTTTTATTATATTCTCTCTGCCTTCCCATGAGCACTTAATATTTTTCCAAATGATTAGATCTGACTTTATTTGCATGGAAAGTGTTTTGTAATTGTGCTCATATAGTTCTTGCTTTGGCAGATAGACTCCCAAATATTTTATATTATCTACAATTATTTTAAGTGGAATTTCTCTTTGTACCTCTTGCTGCTGGACTTGGTTGGTAATATATAAAGATGCTGATGACTTATATGGCTTTATTTTGTATCCTTCAACTTTGCCAAAGTTGTAAATGGTTTCTAATATTTTTTTAGTTAATTCTCTAAGATTCTCTAAGAATACCATCATATCATCTGCATTGCTGTCTCTTTAAGCAATTGACTAATATCTCACTCTTTGTTGACCAAACTTCATCTACATGCAGCTTCCCTTTCTACACCTTTCACTCAAGTCTCCATCCCTTTGCTATCTGGCTTCCATCCAAACAACTACAGAAATGTCTTTCTCCAAGGTAATCAATGACCTCTTCCTTCCAATTCTAATGACCTTTTCTAGGTTAATTCCTCTTGTTCTATCTGCAGTTTTTTATATTGCTTGCACACCCTCTCCTGAATATTCTTGCCTGTCTTGTTTTCTATAACTCTGCTCTCATCTGAATTTCTTATGAAGGTGATAGCATCTAAGCTTTTCCAGGAATTCAGCTTTCCTAGTTTGTTCAAACAAAACTAAAAAGGGCACCAGATTGAATAATGATCAAAAAATCCAAAGAGAAGCAACAGTTAATTCCCTTATTCAGTCCAGAAATATATAAAATAGATGGCAGCCTGGGAGACTCTTTTGCCAGGGAAACCAACATAGGCATTGGTTAAAAATCTGCCGGCTTTCTAGCCAGAGATGCTCCAGGGACACCTGAAACCCACAGCCCTATGTTGGGGGAACGGGTGGCAGGAAGCCTGAATGCTCTGTTGAGAAAGTTTTAGGAGAGATAGACACTCTCAGTGTTTTAACTTCTCTATCATTAGACATGAGCCTACAAGCCAGCAATGAAAAGGACAGATGTCTGCGGTTTCTGACTGAGCTAATTCTAGAGGGCCCAGAAGCCCAGAACACTCTGGACACAGATGATTCAGAAGAGCCTGAAACCTGCCATTGATCTTAGCAGACACACCAGGTCTGCTGGAAAATAAAGTCGTAAAATCAAGATCAGGACCAAGGAAAGACTGAGCACCCCATCTGAGAGGATGGGAGAGGGCACCTCTGGGACCTGACACAACATCTCAAACTAGGGACTGAAGCTGGAGATCCAAACACTCAGAACACATGAAACCCTATGAAGAACATGAGGGAAAATGATACCCAAGAGGTAAATCAGAAAAAAGAATAAAAATAGCATCTCAGTAGGAAAAAAAAGTGGTTTAGCCACAAAAACTTTAAAAGCACTTGGAAGAATTAAAGCAAAATAAAAAGTAAACAAAATTTTTAATTATTTATCACTAAAAAGCTTTTACACAAAGTCAATAAAGATAAAATTAAAAGGGAAACAGTGAATTGGGGGGATATCTATCAAATATCTGTGATAAGGGTCTGATACTCAACATATAGAGGGAAAAGATTCAAATACATAAGAACAAGAGCCATTGGTTAAAGAATATGAACAAGTAATTTTTTATTATTATAGCTTTTTATTTACAAAACATATGCATGGGTAATTTTTCAACATTGACCCTTGCCAAACCTTCTGTTCCAACTTTTTCCTTCCTTTCCTCCACCCCCTCTCTTAAATGGCAGGTAGTTCAATACAAGTTAAATATGTTAAAATATATGTTAAATCCAATATATGTATACATATTTCTACAGATATTTGCTGCAAAAGAAAAATCAGATCTAGAAAGAAAGAAAAAAACCTGAGAAGGAAAACAAAAATGCAAGCAAACAATAAAAGAAAGAGTAGAAATACTATGTTGTGGTCCACACTCATTTCCCATAGTTCTCTCTCTGGGTGTAGCTGATTCTTTTCTTTACTGAACAATTAGAACTGGTTTGAATCATCTCATTGTTGAAGAGAGTCACGTCCATCAGAATTGATCATTGTATAATTTTGTTGTTGCCGTGTACAATGATCTCCTGGTTCTTCTCACTTCACTCAGCATCAGTTCAAGTAAGTCTTTCCAGGCCTTTCTGAAATCATCCTGTTGGTCATTTCTTAAAGAACAATAATATTCCATAACATTCATATACCACAATTTATCCAGCCATTATCTAATTGATGGGCATCTACTCAGTTTCCAGTTTCTTGCCACTACAAAGAGGGCTGCCACAAACATTCTTGCACATACAGGTCCCCTTTCCCTTCTTTAAGATCTCTTTGGGATATAAGTAGTAACACTGTTGGATCAAAGGGTATGCACAGTTTAATACCTTTTTGAGCATAGTTCCAAATCGCTCTCCAGAATGGTTGGATCCGTTCACAACTCCACCAACAATGTATCAGTGTCCCAGTTTCCCCACATTCCCTCCAACATTCCGCATTATCTTTCCCTGTCATTCTAGCCAATCTGACAGGTGTGTAGTGGTATCTCAGAGTTGTCTTAATTTGCATTTCTCTGATCAAGAGTGATTTGGAACACTTTCATATGAGTAGAAATAGGTTCAATTTCTTCATCTGAAAATTGTCTATGAACAAGTAATTTTTAAATCAAGAAGGACCCAGCTATCAACCATCATGTGAAAAATAACTCCACTAACTGATAAAAAATAGAATGAACAAGCATTTAGTAAGCACCTACTACATACAGAACATTGTGATAAAGGCTGGGGATACCAATAAAAAAGCATAATCACAGAATTTATATTCTAATAGGAGGAGGTAACATAGAGGAAGTTTTAGCTTCAAGAAAAATGAAGGATCCAGTGGTTCTTTGCTTGCAGCATGAAAGTACACAGCAAAGCATCTTTCTTCGTGCTATTTTTCATGTAAAATCATGCTAATTTCTAATATTGAACTGTCTGGCGATGTGGACTGTCCTTTCTGGGTCAGGTTGGTCTTTGGGAGCTGTGACATTTGAGGAAGTATCTGTAAAGAAAGCCACTAGCTCTCATCTGTAAAAAGAGATTGTCTCCGAAGTTGCTCCCCGCTCTAGATCTATGACCCCATGGATCAAGAATTGAATAGGAGAAGAAAACAGGGCTCAAATAAAATCATGCAGGTTTTTTGATGATGCAAAGTGGATGCTCCCTACCCTTGTAGCAACAACAACCAACTTCTTCTAATGCTTCAGGGTGACAATCCTGGAGAACCATGATCTCAGGGAGAAGCAGGAGCAAGCCCCTAAATGAAGGGCCATGACCTATTATTATTCCCAGGGAAATTTGTAAGACAAAGTGGAAAGCATGCATCAGTGGAGATAATCCCACAGGTTGGGACTAAAAAGCAAATGAGATATACTCTAGTAATTCCTCCTCTGACACCTCATGGGGGTAAAAAGTGATGGTGCTGTTCTCCAGGGCCAAAACAGTAGAACATGAACTTTGGCACAAAGATGCTTAATTGTGTGTGTGTGTGTGTGTATGTGTGTGTGTGTGTGTGTGTGTGTGATGGACTTCATTAGATTGATTATAAACTCCTTGGGACTTTTTCCTTTCTGTGCATCTTCAGAACCTGAGCACATAGTAGGCACTTAATAAGTGTTTATTGATTTTGGCAGTCTGATGAAATCCAAGGACTTCTCAGAATAATGGATGGTTTGCTGCCTATATTCACAATTGGAGGAAATGCTAAATTCAGTTTAAATTAGTTGAAAGGAAGGTGAATTTTTTCCATCTGAATTCATGGTTCCCCTGAATTCTATCCTTGAACCTCAGGTTAGTAACGCCTGCTCTCCCAGGTTCCATTAGGTTGGAATGGCTTTGAATATAAGCCCTGGGATGGGCTCATGTTTGTAGGTCATCCCAGGACTCGGAAGTGGTCAGAAAGGTAAGTGGAGGTTTCTCACCAGGTGAGAGAAAAGGGATACGTGGTTTGCTCCTTGTTAAGTCACAAAAGGACGTGGAGGGACTACCCACAGTCTCAGTAAGGATAAATCCTTGAAGATCAGATATCAGCTGTTAGCTTCTAGTCACTGTATTTTTCTGTTCTCTCCCTGTCTTTTGTTGCCATCTGCTGGTGAAAGAATGATCAGCCCTCACTGCTCTGGTAAAGGACTAGACTCCCACAACAGGTGTTCTTGCCCTTGAACTTTTAACTGGATTTAGTTCAATAAGCATTTATTAAGCACCTACAAGGTGCCAGGGACTGTGCTAAGTGCTGGGGAATACAAAAAGAAAAAAAGCAACAGCTCCTGCCCTCAAGGAGCTTACCCTGTGCCACAAGCTCTGTATAAGGCTATACTTGACCTTGGCCATGATGCAGTGGAGAGATGGAAGGTTTTCAAGGCAGAAGACCTGAGTTCAAGATCTGACTTTCTGACTTTGCCACTCATCACCTATATGACCTTGGAAAAATAGCATCTTTTTGTATTTGCCTGTAGAATGGGATGGTTGGACTAACTGATCTCCAAGGTTTTTCCCACTTCCAGTGTTCTGGAGAGAGATGGTGGCGAGGTGATGGAGCACCACATTTGGAGTTCAAATCTAGCCTCAGACATTTACTGTCTGTGTGACCCTGGGCAATTTATTTTACCTCTGTTTACTTCAATTTCTTCATAATGGAGATAATAACAACAGTTATTGTGAGACTCAAATAAGATGAACAGTTGAGTATGTATAGAGTGCCTACCACCTAGTAGGTCCTTTGGAAATGCTTATTCCTTTCCCCCTTCCAAAACTGTGATTTTGTGACTTATGCAGATGAGTGAGGAGAGAGTTAGGACATAATGGGTGATCTTTTTTTTTTTTTATTTTTTATTTTTGTCCCTAGTGAGCCAAGACTAAGGCTCTGAATTTCCTATAATTTGCTAACCTGGTAAAGAGTATTTCATCACCAGAATTTCCCTGTACCACTAAAAATCACAAATCCAGACCCCAAAAGTTAGCCAAATAATGGGGGTTAGGCATGTGGAGAATTCCTATTGCAACCCATGAATTTCCTCCCTGTAGAAGCCATCATCCTTGACTCCTAAACCATTCTCAAAAGAGTGGCCCAAATCTCCTTCATTCACTAGATACCTGGAGATGTGCAAGCAGTTGTTAGGCATTTTCTCTGTCACTGAAGCCCCAGAAAGATAGATAGACAAATAGCTAGTTGATACATGATAGATAATAGATAGCTAAATACATACATAGATGATAAATTGATGAGGGTAGATTACATATAGAGAGAGAAAAAAGAAGAAAAAGAAAAGAAGAAAAGAAGAAGGGGAAGGAGGAGAAGAAAGAAGGGAGGGAAGAGAAGAGGAGGAGAGGAAAGAAAAGGGGAAAGGAGAGAAGAAAAGGGGAGGAGAATGGTGGGGAAGGAAGGGGAAAGGAAGAGATGGGAGGAGAGGGGAGGGGAGAAAAAAAGAGGAAAGGAGAAGGGAAGAGAGGAGAAGAAAGGGGAAGAAGAGGAGAGGGGAGAGGAAAGGAGAAGATAGAGAGGTAGAGAGGAAGAGAGCTGGATAAAATATCATTAAATGCTCAGTATGTTCCAGCCTCTGTGCTAAGAGCTGGGAATTCAGATAAAAGCAAAAAATAAAAAATAAACAAACAAATAAATAAAGCTGTTCCTTGCCCTCATGGAATTTATATTAATTAATGAGGGAACTTCAACAACACAGAAAAGATTGCTAAAAAAAAAAGGGGGGGGATTCTTATGAGGAAAAATGTACCCAAATGGGGCAAATTGGAGAAGACATTTGAAGAGTAATGGTCTGGGCTAGCTTTGAAGTGAATATGGCTGATGTAAGTATTTCTTTAAATGGAGATTTCAGAGAGGAACTCACTCATTAGATGAAGGGGTTGTGATATTGGTATTTGGCTAACACAGGCTATGGTATACAGTAGGTACTTAATAAGTATCTGTTGCATGGAATGGTGTTTGGGATCTACTCTGTGGATTTCACAAATTACCTCTGGAAAGTATTATATTGAAAGAGGTAAATGGGTATAGTGGTTAGACAGTGGGCTGAAAAGCCAGCAAGACATGGATTCAAGTCCAGTCCCAGGGGCAACGCTTTTAAGTTGCTAATATTGGACAAATGTTACAGAGAGGCAGAGATCGACTCAGTATAAGGAAGAACCTTATCAATAATCAATAATCAATCAATCAGGAAACATTTATTAAGTGTTTCCTATGGGCCATTCATTGCGCTAAGTGCTGGGGACATAAAAAGAGACAAAAACAATCCTTGTCCTCAAGGAGCTTATAATCTGATGGAGGAGATGGCATGCAAACAAATATAGATGGGAAAAATAGGAAATAATTAACAGAGGGAAATCAAGAGAATTGAGAGGGGTTAGAGAAGGATACCTATCTATAGGTGACAGGATTTTAGTTGAGATTTAAAGGAAGCTAGGACACTAGGTGGCGCCATAGTGAATAGAGTGCAGGGTCTGGAGTCAGGAAGATGAGTTCAAAACCAGCCTCAGACCCTGTTTGCCTCAGTTTCCCCATCTGTAAAATGAGCTGGAGAAGGAAATGGCCAACCCCTCCAGTATCCTTGCTGAGCAAACTCCAAATAGCTTCCCCAAAGAGTTGGACCCGACTTAACAACAACAACAAAGAAAGGTAGTGAGGTCAGTAGTTGGAACAATAAATGGAGCTGTTCAAAATGGAATGGTCTGGGTAGTAAGAAGCCTATACTAGAAATGTTTTAGCAGAAGTCAGATGGCAATCTTTTAGGTGCATTGCAGAGAAGATTTCTGCAGTTGAATGAGGGTCTTGGAATAACTGACCACCAAGGCTTTTTAATCTTCTGATGTTTGAGACAAAGATAATGGAGTTCTTGTGTTTGATGTCGTTGAGCTTAACAAAGTAGAAAATTATGTGATTTCTTTCTTAGAAATAATAAAATATTTTGTTGAAACTTCTAAAAAATTGCTGTCATTTTTAAATGGCCCATTTCCTATCCAAGGGAACACTTCCTCTTAACAAACAAATAATAGTTAAGTAAAACAGGATATAAGTTGGCCATGTCTTACAAGGCAATTTGCACTTAACACTATCACCTCTTTTTTTGAAAAAAATACTTCCTAAAGTCAAGTTTAGTCTTTACGTTGATCAGAATTCTGAGGTTTTTCAGTATTTTCAATGACATTCTTGCAGTCATTGGTATTATGCCATTTATATAAAGTTTATGCAAGTTTTCCCAAGTTTCTCTGAATTTTTCCTACTTATCATTTCTTGTGGTGAAATGTTAAATCTCCATAGCACAATCTGTGTAGCCAGCCCCAATTGATGGGCACTCACTTTGGTTCTACTTTTTTTTTTTTGCCATGACCAAAAAAAAATACTATTATAAATATTTTTGTAAGCATGTGACTATCCTAGGTGGCTTTTTAAAAATTATCTAGTACTTTATTGGAGTGCTGTGACCTACCTCAAAATACATGAATGGTTACTTGGAGGAAAGGATAAGGAATAGAACAAAACGCTTCATGGAAGTGGATCTGTTGATCGCTTACTCTATGTCATGGGGATGTCCTGAGCACTATGTAACCAGCACTAAATAGGAAGTGAGCTAAGTTTCAAGCTTAACACTTCCCCAGAGACTGAGATGGTGTAGGGGGGAATATGCCCTTCACCCAAAATGTTGGGGAAAATGTTGATACATTTGTTCTTGATAAATCTTTGAACTAAACACTTTTTTGTAAAAAACTATCGGATGTAGGCCCCTAAAAGGAAAAACATAATCAGTGGGGACTCAAGGCAATGGGAGAAAAAAACAGATACCTCCAACCCTCTTGGTGTACGGGATGTGGGGAGATGTAACAGGCCTGGAGCCAGAATATTATACTGTTCTGAAACCACAAGCAAAACTCCCATTTTAGGAAGTTCCTTTCCTAAGGAGAAAAAAAAAATGGCAATACACATAGTTTAGCAAAAACATTTTTTGCTTGCATCTCAAGAATAAAAGTTTTCTTATAAAAATAGTCAACTGTAGCCTTATAGTTTATATGCAGGCATTTTTTTCTTACCCATTTGTACATTTTTTTTTTTGCAAGAAACCTTACTAAGCAGACTTATTTGCCTCCCCAACTCTACTACAAGAGATTGTAGCTTCTTCAAGGCTGACCTCCTAGTACTTGAATTGGGCAGATTTGGGGGACATGAGGTATCAGCCACCTCCCCGAGATCATTGAATATGTCACTTTCAGGCTGTTATAAAAAGCTGTCCAATATAGACTCTTCTGTCCAAGTGGTAGTAACTGGCACCTGGGATAGCTGAGGATATTAAATGTATATCAAGACTGAATTGTCCAAATCAATCTAGCAATCAAATTAAGAATCTCCTATGTGCCAGATTCTTATAAGTTCAGAAAATACTGTCCATAAACTTAGTCAAATGTATTCTGACCAAAGTACCAAACTTTCAAAGATAGATGTAAAGTGTTATATTTTGCTGAAAAGTTATATTAGAAGAAGAGATTTCCTCCTTTTAATAAATAAGTCAAATGTAGGCTGGACAAAGTTCCAAACTTTCAGAGTGTGAATTATTATATTTTGCTGAAAAGTTATCTTAGAAGAAGAGATTTTCCTCTTTATATAAATAAAAGCAATCCAGCCTAAAGATTCATCATGAAATACTCACACTCAGGCATTGGTTTTAGTGGGTCAAAAACAAACACAGGACCCAGAATTTTTCAGGCCTGGATGAACACATCTGTCATGTAAAACCACAAGGGGGAGGAGAGTTGGTCAATGCAAGATTCACGATCTTTGTTCTTGGTATCCATTCGAGAATTAACTGGCTATATCATACCCTCCAAAAACAAAACCTCCCAAACCCCAAAACCCCCAAACCGAAAAAACTAACCCACTAGAACATATAAGAATTGTACTGTACTATGAGTTTTCTTTTAATTTTTAGAATCACAATGATAATATTTCTCATATAACTTTTTTTAGAGAGCATTTGCTACTAAATGTTGGAAATTTGAGTTGTGCTCAACTCTCCACATTTTGGAATTAGCCCCTTGAACCCAGGATGTTGGACTCCTTGGAGTATGTGCCTAGTAGTAGTATGGAATTACTGGGTCAGAAGGTGTGTACAGTTTTGTAACTTTTCTAGCATAATTCCAAATTATTTTCCAGAACAGTTGGACGAATTTGCAGTTTTACAATAGTATGTTATTAGCATGGGGTGATATAATATTCTGAGAGTTGGGGACTTTAGCAGGATTAGAGGCTTGAATAAAGGGGAGAAGACATGAAGCAGCCATCATGGCCACTATGTCAGGAAGTCAAGAAGGGATTGTCTGGAAGCAATCAGTGCCCAATAGGAATTAGATATCATGAATTCCTGATTGGTTAAATTAGCACAGTTCTATAATTTTCTGGGAATAACATAATGGCCTTCAGGCATAAAATAGTGAATCATTGTATGATCCAAATTTGGGGATTGGTAGCATAGAAAGTTGAGATTAAAGGGATTTGTGGTCACTATAGTCTCTTAATTAACTGAGGTATCAATTTTATATTAACTCAAAGTATGTTATTGTGTAGTATCCGAGTCCAGACACAAATCATATCTTTGGAAATAATATTAAATTGGGTTTGAGACTCAACCCAAAGCTACAAATCTGAGTGTGTCTGCTGAGCTCTCTCTCCAGGCCCAAGATAAGGTTTACCAGGGCATCAAGTAAGGCATCAGATTCAAACAATTGGGCTTTTTTCTTTTAGTTGTCTTGCAGTGGTGACATGGTGGAAAGAGAATTGGATGGGAGTTGGGGACTTTGGGAAAAAGACCCAGTTCCATTCCTTCCTTGTTGGTTAACTTTGATAGATATACATCATGGCTCTGAGTCATCATACTAAAATGATTTCACCATTACCTTTCTGCCTTTACGTTAATGATCCTTTGATTCAGTAGTTAGGTCACTAGGCAGAGCAACAAGTTCCTCCTAATGAAACTCAAAGTTGTTGCCCCAGTTCATGTGAAACTTTCGAAAGTTGGGTTTTTTCCTTTTTTAGGCAAAGTTTTGAATTCTGAGTTTCCCCTTTCTTCCCACATTTGTGCAGTAACCCTAACCCACATTCTTCTTTCACTTCCAGATCATCAGAACCTGAACATGGGCATCACTATTGACTGCCTGGCTTTTATTTGAGGTTCTTGGCCAAGTGTCACCCTGATCAGATGTCACCCAGATAAACCAGAGGGTGGAAAGAAAATATATCAGGGTAGGAACAAGGAAAGACAGATTTTAGAGACGTGTTGGCACACACCTATAGTTCTGATGCCAGTTCTGGAGAATGAGCTTGGGAGTTCTAAGCTCCAGTGGGATATAACGGTCCAATGTCCTTACCCAGGCTGGCATGAGTATGTGAGCTTCTGGGAACAAAGGGGCCACCAGACTGCCTGAGGAGGGGCGAATCTCCATCTGGGCTCTCTCCTTTCTAACTCTGCAATCAGCTTTTCCTCCGAGGTCAGAATCAGGTCCAAAGCAGGTCCAAAGTTGATTCCAGACACGTGGGTTCTGGTTACAACTTGGCCATTAATGAATTGGTTCATCAACCATATATTGATTATATTGGTCTCTGTGATCACTAAATTTCACATACATTTAAAATTCTATGATTCTAAAAAGTCATAAGCAAATAAGAAAGCATAAATTCTTTCAAAAAACTTGTTAGATTAGACTGGCTCATACTCACCCATCCTTGGCCCAGGATGTTTCCCCTCCTTGCCTTCTTACTCTCAATTGAACCTTTGCCCTAACCTTCAAAGCCTCATACAAATCACACATTCTCTAGGTAACTGGGGCTGGTTTGGCACTTTGAGGGGAGGAGAAGGGAAATTCCACCACCTGAAATGATGAATATATCTGGTAAAAGGTAGGCAGCTATAGCCCAGGCTACCTAACTACATTTTAAAGGTGGGCAGCAGAGAGAATGGACCTTTTGCTCTGCCCTTCTCAATTCCATTCTCCCTGTTGCCTTCTCCAAGGAGCTAATCTTCCTCAATCATTTGAAGTGTCCCATTTTTTAGCCTTCCTTCCACAGATGCCCGTTTACTCCTCCTTAAACTCAAGTTTCATCAAGGATCTCTATGGCCTTCTGGCTCAAAATCCACCCATCATTCAAGGTCTCTGTCAACTGGTCCCATATCTCAGCACTGACCATAGAAGTCCCCTCCTCAAGTGAGGAAATTCTTTCTCCAATCCTTCACACAGCCCAAGTTCATCTCTCTCGGGCAATGCACTCCCTGACGCTCTAGCTTTCAGTCCAATCTTTGCTTAGCCTTCAGAGTCCCATTCAAATCAGATCTCCTACACAGAGATGAAAGGGAAGGGGAGAGACTCATTACAAGCACACTTCCTCCTAACCCTGCCTTATCTCTCCTTTCTTATTAAAGACCACACCCTTTTTCATTCATACTCCTACCCAGTCCATTAATAGAAAAATCAGTCATATTTGGTGAATTGAGAAAGAACAAAGGAATTTGCAGAGCTTTGAATTCAATAAATGTTTGATTAATGTCGTTGGATTAAATTGCATTTTCTCCATGATAACACCATTGTCATATCTGGTTTCTATCCAACACAGCTGTTTCTCTGAACTGCAAGGGCCCTTCATCCCCAGCCAGCCTGTCTTTATTTGGCATTCATTCTGCACATACTTATTTATGCACAAATTCTTCATCTGTAAAAAGTAGCTGGCAAGCTCATATTCATATGGTTGGTAGCCAGTAACTCTTGCTCTTGAGCATACAGGTTTTGTTATAGAAGAATCTCTCAGTTACTCCCCCACCCAGCACCAATCCATGACCTTCAGAAACACTTTGGCTCTAGGGCTGCGGCCAATTATCAGACCCATAGCATGGAGAGGACACAAATATAGACATAATTAGAGTGACTGATGAATATTCATGAGTATATCTCCTGGCTTAGCTTTATCTACCTACTACAATATTGGTGAATTTGTAATAGATTTCCATCTCCTTTGTTTACCTGGACAAAAAAAAAATCTTACAGTTCTCTGAAATCCTACAGGTTTTGGAACCTGCCAACTGCTTAGACTGAACTGGTTTCCAGGCATTTGGCTATCAGTCTCTGATATTTTTCCCCACACACCAGGTCAAATCAAGGATATGGAAGTAAAGGGGAGAGTGAGCAAGTCTTTTTGTCTGAGCTCTCTGAGGGAGCTTTTGCCTATGTGTTCCCAGCAAAGAACAGAAAGGGGTCCATATTTGAGAGCTCAAGATCTCTTCCCTTACATCATCATTATCTCTCATTGGTTGAGATATCAGATTGAGAGTAATTCACCAGCCTCAAACCTGTTGGTGAGTTCCGGGCATGACCATCCCAAGCACATGAAGATTTTCCCCCAGAGAATGGCTGATTGAGAACAATTTCTCCCAATGGCCATGAAGGCACTCGCAGCAGGTGCCATGGAGGTCTTAGAGCTTGATCACACATGGAAGAACCAATGTTATCCACCACATTTCAGACTATCACCAGTTGTTTTGACTTTTGTTCTGCCACTGGAATTCAATCACTCTATCAGCGAGGTTGATGACTTTGTACAACTCTATCTCATTTAAATCCAATTCATACACGGTGGTAATTGGAGTCAAGACTGCACCCGTGACATCTTTTGTCCTCCCTGAAGAACAAGGACCACCACCACCAACAACAAGATCATCATCTCTTATTGGAAAGCAGTCAGGCAGATCAAAAGGAGACTGACCCTGATTGGCTAGTGTCTTTTGAATTCACTCTAGTTCTGATTACACAGATCAGTCTATTCTTCCTTAGGTGGCTATCAGACTTCAACCAATTACAGAAGGTTCGCATGTGCTCCAGATCTTTCCTAGACACTCCTATTACCTCTCCTCATGCCTTTCCAGAACATTTCATCCCCAACCCTCTCCTCCATGACACACAAACTCAGTTTGTATGTTGTGCTCAGGTTTTACCTATGTTCCATACCTGACTAGTATAGCCCTAAATCCTGGAGAGCCTCCTCATGGCAGAACCCTGAAAATAATGCAAAGGCCGCTGAAGTGATGGGAGTCCTAAATCTGGGATCCTCATCACCATACCTAATAAACGGTATTGTCCAGCACCCAGCAAGCATTTATTGAAGGACCTACTATGTGCTGAGCTCTTTGCTAAATCTCAGAGACACAAAGATAGGCAGAAACAAACAGCCCTTGATCCCAAAGAGCTTACAGTCTAATAGGGGAGACAAACATGTATATAAATAGATGCATCCAAGAGGGTAGGGAAAGATCAGTAGATTATAGAAATATAAAGGATTTGTGTGGTAATGGGGGAAAAAAAAAACACTCTCATACATTAACCTGTAGCTCCTTGAGGGCAGGGGCTAATTTTGTTATTGTTTGTTTTTCTTTGTATTTCTAGCCCTTAGCACAATATTTGGTATAGGAGCTAAATAAATGTTTCTAGACTCAATTAGAGCCCAAAGTCTTAATTAAGCTCTGGTATTAGTTCCACTGTCAATTTAGATGGTCTCTTAACCTCTACAAGCCTCTCTTTTCTCATCTGGAAACTGAGATCAGTAGTATCTCTCCTGCCACCTACACAGGACTATTAGGAAGATCAGATGATGTATGTGTAAAACATGTTCTTGAAACTATAAAGCTCTAATGTAAGAGACTGTCTCTCTCTCAAAAGCTCCGAGATAACTGTGTGCAAACAAGACAATTCCACAACCTTCCTAAAATCCAGGCTAAGTTTTTTTTTCTCTTATTATAGCTTTTTATTGACAAAACATACGCATGTGTAATTTTTGCAACATTGTCCCTTGTACTCACTTCTGTTCCAATTTTTCCCCTCCTCCTCCCCACTCCCTCCCCTAGATGGCAGGTAGTCCCATACATGTTAAACATGTTAAAGTATATATATGTTATACTTTATGTATAAAGTATATGTATGTATACAATATATGTATACAAATTTATACAGTTACCTTGTTGCACAAGAAAAATTGGATTTAGAAGGAAGGTAAAAATGACCTGTGAAGAAAAACAAAAATGCAAGCAACCAACCACAGAAAGAGTCAGGCTAGGTTCTCAAATTTCCAAATGTAAGAGATTTTCTTTTTTCATTGTCTTACTAAAATTATTCCTCTGGAAAATCAGGCCTACTTCCTGTTTTCTCCTATCTCACGTTTGAATATTATTATTAGGTCAGTCCCGAATTTTCACTGTAATCCCTGTAGATTAAAAAAAAAAATCATTATTGTCTTAAGACATAATTTCGAAGTCTTTTGTTAAGTAGGGGGAAAAGCCATGTAATCAAAATCACTATATAATGCCTATATAATAACACATAACCATATTGTAAGTTATAAAACCCTTTCACATCTATTTATCTCTCGATCATCATGAGAACCCCATGAGCTAGAGAGAATAGAAATGATTATCCCTATATCACAGATTAAAAAACTGGAGTTCAAAGAATTTAAGTGACTCTTCTAAAGTAACATAGCTAGTGAAAACCAGTCAAGCGCTAAGAAACTCCATATGTTCTCTAGTCAAGTCCAATGTGCTTTGTCCTACAGTTTTAGATATTAGATATCATTATTAATTTTTATTCCTCCTCTTTGAATTTGCTCAAACATCTTCACTGAGTCTCAAGATTCCAATAGGATCAGGCCTTAATCCTTAATCCAGGCTTCTCTAGTATTTCTGGCTTGACAAGCAGCTAGTCCCTGAGATTGGATTTCAACTCAGATTCTCCTTCCTCCAGAGTCAGTGCTCTATCCACTGTGCCATCTGGTTACTCCCTTACATCTTTTATTTTTGAGAGCTACATCAGGTCAGAACTAAATGGTGCCAGGAAAGGAGTTCCTCCCAGAACCTATTCTGGTGCTCTTGGAGAGGGCAGACATCAACAAGAGGAATGGGCTAAGTCTTACCATTTTTCCAACAACAAAGACATAATTTGTTTTGACAATACAGAGCCAAAGTGAAATGTAAAAGATATAATTAGCATTTCTGCAAATTGGGTCTAGAATGAGGTTTAAGTTATCCACTTCCCAGCAGATTATAATAGTAGTTATAAATTAAGTTACTAAATCCTATTTTAAGAAATAATTTTGGACTTTTTAAAGTCAAGCATTTTTTTTGGTCTATGATGAAACAAATTACCCTCATCTCATTTATATTGTCCATCTTAGTATGTTTTTACTTAATGCCCCACTGTACCCCCCCTCCCCATACACACATACACACCCCTCTTGTTTGGGGAAAATCCTACACTTGAATCATAACTTAAGATATATATATATAAATTTGTCCTTGGGGTAGGGAGCTATTGAATTGAAGAAAATGGGAAAAGAAAGTCTAGTTCTCCATTTCCCCCAGTGCTCTACCTAGTCCAAATTTCATGCCAGAGTATAGAGAGAGTATGGGCCCTTATGGGGCCAATATGGTTTCTAAGGTGAAAATAATATGTTATGACTCATCCCGGTAACTATGACCTCAAACTCTCTTATTTCTAAAACTTATTTTCTTTCCTGAGAAGTACTAAACTTCATTGTTTCTCATTGACCACCTTACTCCTTGTGGTCTTGTGGTTAAGGATATAAATGCTTTTTAAAAAATTATTTGTTAATTAATTTTATTTTAAAAACAATAATAGCTTTTTGTTTTTCTTAATACGGACAGAAATGTTTTCAAGATTCACCCCCAGCAAAACCTTGTGTTCCAAATTTTTCTTCCTCCCTCACCACGTTCCCCATTCCCCTAGACAGTAAGCAACCCAATATAGGTTAAACATGTGTAATTCTTCTAAATATATTTCCACATTTATCAAGGGCATAATGTCTTTAGAGTTCATTTATTCCAACTGTAAAATATTTTTTATCACATCTTTCCAAGGGCACAGCCAAGCCTAAGCTGGTTCCTTAATTCTGATTCCTGGATCAAGTACATACTTGAACAGAACATTCCAACACATTCCAGGGGCAATGGGATGAGGGGAAGAGACAGACTTTAGCCCTCTAAACACAAGTCTCTCTTGGGGATGGGAGTAGAAAGAGTCTCTGAGACACCCAGTATTCCAAGTTTAACAATAATAAAAATAATTATAATTGTAATTATAGCAATGCCTTATCTAGTCTTTATACATTTAAGGCTTGCAAAGTGCTTTAGATATCTCATTTGTTCCTTCCACCACCCCATGAGGTAGATGTAAATTAAAATGGGGATGATTATCCCCATTTTACAGATTAACAGATGTTAGGTGACTTGCCTAAGAGCACAGAGCTTTCTTAGTATCTAGGGCAGGATTTGCATTTAGGCTCCCCCAGTTGCAGCTAGGTGGCAACTAGGTGGTGCAAGGAATAGAATGCTGGACCTGGGGAGAGGAAAAATTCAAATTCAATGAATTCAAATTAAAAAATGAATTCAAATCCAGTTTCAAAGACTCATTAGATGGGTGATTCTGGGCAAGGCACTTCATCCTGTTTGTCTCAGTTTCCTCATTTTTAAAATGACCTGGAAAAGGAGATGGCAAATCACTCTCCGATCTTTCTCAAGAAAAAAAAAGGGTCACAAAGATTTGGACATGACTCAAAAAATGACTAAATCACAATAAATATAGATATATAGATAAGTTTAATCAGTAATTCCCTCCCCCCCAAATCATGATTCTACCATAAGTAGTTTCATTTTATCAAGTCAATGCTTGGTATCTGTTTTGTTTTAAACATCCAATGACTCAGAGAACAGATGTCCATGTAGAGCACCAACATTGTGCCATTTTACACTTGCTCTGCTTGGCCCCAGAAAGCCAAACTAGAAGCAACTGGTGCAAATTACAGTGGTGGATTTAGGCTCACGGAAAGGGCAAATTCCTAACATTTAGAGCCTAATAAAGGGAATGAGCTGCCTTCTCATGTAGCAGACTCTATGTCTTCTGAGGTTCCTTCTATCCCTAAACCAATGATCTCCCTAGTCTCTCAGAGGGAGGATTTTGCTACTTCTGTGGGTGGTTGCTCCTTAGTTTTGATGTGACTGTTCCTGGCTCTTATTTCTACTAAATTGTCTGATTAGCTTGCAAAAATCTGTTGTTACCTTTTTGGTTTGCTTTTGTTTTTATTTTATTTGTTTGCAGATTCAGAGGATGAACTGATCTGAACTGATTCTTTGCTGTGAAGGAATATGAGCTGAACAGAGAAGGCCAGAGGGTTATATTCAAAAATGAATGAGAAAAGATGTTTTTCTCAGTTCACTGAAATTCTCAGAAAAAAAGATTTGGTCAGTACATTGAAAAAAATCTGTGTATACAGCCAGACCTCTCAACTCCAATTTTTATGCTCAGCTCTGTTGTATAACCCACAAGATATTCTAGGTTGCAAGAGTGGTTTGACAACAGACCAAGGAAACCCTGCTCCTGAAGTCTGAAGACTGATGTAAAAGTTCTGGGTGGCACATTGGTTAAAGTGCCCAGCTGGATTCAGGAAGAGAAGTTCATGAACTCAAATTTGGCTTCAAATACTTGTTAGCTATATGATCTTGGACAAGTTAACCAGGTAAAATGAACTAGAAAAGGAAATGGAAGAATACTCCACTATCTTTGCCAAGAAAACCCCAAATAGGGTCATGAAGTGTCAGCTGAAACTGAAACAACACAACAACAAAATTTCAATATATTTAGTTTTCTTTGCAATCCTATATATTTTATTTCATTCATTTACAAACATCCTTCTCAAAAGGGAGTCATAGGTTTTATTAAACTGACTTCCAAAGGGGCCCATGACATAAGAAAGGTAAAGAATGTCTGGTTAAGAAATTCACATTTAAATTAAATAAAATTCAGTTTTTATTTTTTAAAATTAATTAATTTTTTAATTAAATGCTTTATCAGAAAGTTATATGTCCAGTTTTTAAATAAAACTATGCATGGTTTCATCATGGAAAGACACATTTCCTAAAGTCATTTTTCTTCTTGCTCCAGATCCATAAATGTCTACTTACCTTCTTTTCGCATGAATCAAGGAGTATCACTGTTGGTTGCTGGTTGCTGAGTTTGGAGTTGTTGTTCCCTTTGCCATTGCCACTCCTCTTTGATCTGGTTAATTTGGTGACTTCCCTTTTCCCCTGGATTTAGTGGTAAGAGCTCTAAGATTTTATCCAGAAAGTAGGGCTTCCACTCTGATTCCTTCCCAAGCAGGAGTTTTTCTCTTTGACTATGATTTTGGCCATCTCTTTTAATCATAATCCTGCTGCCTCTATATCCATCATTCTGTGGATACTCTCAGTTCCTACCTTTATTTCTAAATATGACTTTGGTTGCTTTTTTTTTTTTTTTTTGATAATTTCTACTACGGGGAATGACTTCAGTCATCAGAGTCAGTCAAAAAAATTTATTAAATGATTACTACATCCTAGAATGTAGTAAGAGAATACAAAGGAAATAAAAACATTGTCCCTTTTCTTAAACAACTCATGTTAAAATTTGATATAGATAAAATGACTGATTTATTATTTATAAAATTTGCAATGTACTTTATAAATATCTCATTTGATCTTCACAACAACCCTAGAAGATAGGTGTTTTAATGCTTCCCATTTTATAGATGAAGAAACTAAGGGAGGCAGATATGATCCCCATTTTACAGATGAAGAACCTGAGGGAGGCAGAGATTGTGACTGTCCAGGTTCACATAGCTAGCAAGAGGCTTTCACCAAATTTGAACTCGGTCTTCCTGACTCCAGATCCAGCACTTTCTCCTCTATACCCTTTGGAAAGGGACCTCAGATGGCTAACAAGCTCCCCTTCTCTCCAAACAAATCAAAGGGATTTCTGTCATTCTTTATGTGTTCTTATTTTGGTCCTATCTGATGCACAGGCTCCATGTTTCATTTATTGGCTATCCTAGAATTGAACTTCTTTGAGGGCCAGGAGAACTGACTGTAACTTATTCCCCACCAGCTCTCTTGTTAATGTATACAAGCATAGTCCTGGTGCACAAATTTGCTGAAAGCAGCATCCGGACCCCATTACAGAGATGACTGGGCACACATATCCCACAGGGGCCCCTTCTTCACACCTTTGCTGGGCAGGAAGCACATGTGCATGTGTGCAGAGTCTTGGAGAAAACCTCTAAACCACTCCTTACACACCGGCTTCTCAGATGATGTGACCCTTTCAAATCAAAAAGGCGATGAAGTTAGTGCTTGGTTGCACAAGTGTCTCTGATCAGAAAGACACCTCTTTCCAGGATATCATCTTGTGAGGGGTAAGGAGGGACTAGGGAAGTGTCATGGGCCTTGACTGCATTTTGATGGCCAATAATACCTCTGGATGACGTTGAGGGGAGGCTATTGGTAAAGATAGGACTTTATTTTGTCATAGATGAGAGTTTTCATTTATACTATGATCACCACCTACATTTATCCCTTCCTCTGCAGAAAACCAGCATAAGAAAATTTTTGGGAGAAATAGGGTCAATTCATTGATATATAAAGAAATGGAGGAAAACATGAGTATAGAAAATTCAGAACAATAGAAAATCCCCCAAAGCATTCGCTGTTGACTCTATTGGTAGCTCGTGTTCCCTCAAATGTGATTCCTGGAAGCTACACTTACCTTCAAGTCAGGGGGTTGTCAGAATTTGTCTGAAACCGCAGCTCACAAGTCCCCCGTGACACCCCTCATTTACCAATCCAAACTAGACATGCAAATGCAAAATCAGCTCCACGGTTTTCTTGTTGCCTCTAGAATGAAATAAAAACTCTTGTTTTAGCTTTCAGAGACCTTTACAGCCTTCAACCTAACTATATCTTTCCAGCCTCCATGTATGTTATTTGTCCTTCCATATTCTTTAATTCAGTTAACTTAGCTTTCTTTCTGTCCCTAAGTAGCTGGGAAGCACAGAGAATAGAGTATTAAGTCCGGTCTTAGGAAGACCTGAATCTGACTTCAGGTACTTAACTGTGTGATCCTGGTCTTATTTACATCTGGACATAATTGTGAATACAAATAAACTAAATGTTTGATTTTATCAGAGCAGGGAGCTCTTGGTGAAGGACTTAAACTTTTCTTATAAAGACTCCTATCTACTCTGCCATTTAGGACTTGGAGAAATTAATTACCTACCTGTCTATGATATAGGGCCAATGTGTGCCAAAAGTGGGATCTTGAACTCAAATCTTTCTAGCTCTAAAATCAAGTTTCTAGTGTTTATGCCATGCTGTCTTCTCTGTTGAGCTACAGTTGTGGGGTCATCTATTGGGCTGCTTTCTGAACTTCATTGCCATATATAGTAACATTTTCCTTTTACTGAATTAAAATTGAATTCCTCTCTCTCTTCTTGGTAGAGTGTGGGGTGAATTCTTTTGTGAGACAGCCTAGAACTATTTCAGCTGTCTTAACAAACACAAAGGAAGATCCTACCAAAGCAGAACTAGAGATCATTACTGATCACAAAATAGAAAATTTTGATTATACCAAATGAAAAGTTTCTGTACAAACAAAACTAATGCAGACAAGATTAGAAGGGAAGCAATAAACTGGGAAAATATTTTTACAGTCAAAGGTTCTGATAAAGGCCTCATTTCCAAAATATATAGAGAATTAACTCTAATTTATAAAAAAATCAAGCCATTCTCCAATTGAAAAATGGTCAAAGGATATGAACAGACAATTTTCAGATGATGAAATTGAAACTATTACCACTCATATGAAAGAGTGTTCCAAATCATTATTAATCAGAGAAATGCAAATTAAGACAACTCTGAGATACCACTACACACCTGTCAGATTGGCTAAGATGACAGGAAAATATAATGATGATTGTTGGAGGGGATGTGGGAAAACTGGGACAGTGATGCATTGTTGGTGGAGTTGTGAACGAATCCAGCCATTTTGAAGAGTAGTTTGGAACTATGCTCAAAAAGTTATCAAACTGTGCATACCCTTTGATCCAGCAGTGTTTCTACTGGGCTTATATCCCAAAGAGATTACAAAGAAGGGAAAGGGACCTGTATGTGCACGAATGTTTGTGGCAGCCCTTTTTTTAGTGGCTAGAAACTGGAAACTAAATGGATGCCCATCAGTTGGAGAATGGCTGAATAAATTGTGGTATATGATATTATGGAATATTACTGTTCTGTAAGAAATGACCAACAGGATGATTTCAGAAAGGCCTGGAGAGACTTACACGAACTGATGCTGAGTGAAATGAGCAGGACCAGGAGATCATTATATACTTCAACAACAATACTATATGATGACCAGTTCTGATGGGCCTGGCCATCCTCAGCAACGAGATCAACTAAATCATTTCCAATGGAGCAGTAATGAACTGAACCAGCTATGCCCAGAGAAAGAACTCTGGGAGATGACTAAAAACCATTACATTGAATTCCCAATCCCTATATTTATGCCCACCTGCATTTTTGATTTCCTTCACAAGCTAATTGTACAATATTTCAGAGTCTGATTCTTTTTGTACAGCAAAATAACGTTTTGGTCATGTATACTTATTGTGTATCTAATTTATATTTTAATGTATTTAACATCTACTGGTCATCCTGCCATCTAGGGGAGGGGGGGGTAAGAGATGAAAAATTGGAACAAGAGGTTTGGCAATTGTTAATGCTGTAAAGTTACCCATGCATATAACCTGTAAATAAAAGGCTATTAAACTTAAAAAAAAAAAAAGGAAGATCCTACATAGATACAGGGGTACACCCTTCTTCAGATTTCCATGTCATTAGTAAAAAAAAAATTAAAAAGGGACCATTTATAATCTCAATAACTCCTAAAAAAAAAAAACTCCTAAAGCTTGATCATATCTGGAAAATCTGCCTCTAAAACTTCTACTTCTCAGAAAAGCTGTCCTTTCCATCTGCTTGGATTATTTCTCTAGTGAATTTCGAATTGATTTCTCTGCTGAGCTGAGACTTGCTGGTGTCATGTACTGAGCTGTTTTCTTTTTTTTTCTTTTTCTTTTTTTTTATTATAGTAACTTTTTATTGACAGAACCCATGCCAGGGTAATTTTTTTTACAACATTATCCCTTGCACTCACTTCTGTTCCGATTTTTCCCTCCCACCCTCCACCCTCTCCCCTAGATGGCAAGCAGTCCTATACATGTTGAATATGTCCTAGTATATCCTAGATACAATATATGTGTGCAGATCCAAACAATTCTCTTGTTGCTCAGGGAGAATTGGATTCAGAAGGTAAAAATAACCCGGGAAGAAAAACAAAAATGCAAACAGTTTACATTCATTTCCCAGTGTTTTTTCTTTGGGTGTAGCTGCTTCTGTCCATCATTGATCAATTGAAACTGAATTAGGTCTTTTTGTCAAAGAAATCCACTTCCATCAGAATATATCCTCATACAGTATCGTTGTTGACGTATATAATGATCTCTTGGTTCTGCTCATTTCACCCTGCTGGTCATTTCTTACAGAACAATAATATTCCATAATATTCATATACCACAATTTACCCAACCATTCTCCAATTGATGGGCATCCACTCAGTTTCCGTATTGAGCTGTTTTTTTTCAGAGTATTAGCATTTGTCCTAATCTTTCCTAGCAGAAAAGTGATGAGAGCCCCTCAGTGAGCTATCTTTTTTGTGAGTCAAATACACAAATGAACTTATCAAACACCCTCTTGTCAGATCTGTCATTTTAAACTAATTTGCTTTTACTTAAACCAATTCCCCAGTCCTGCTTGCAACTTGAGCAGAATTGGGAAAATTTTCAATTTGCATTATGCCCTTTGGCAATTAGTGTTATTACTTTAGAGATTCACTTTAGAAAGACTTGAGGGTTTGAATTGAGCCGACTACCTTCATCCTGCATTTCTATAAACCTAAAAGTCCATGCTTTCCATCCCCTCTAAATGTGTTTCCATATTTTAATGGGAATACATGTGTTCCTGATGTGCCAACCATTCTTAGCACTGGAAACCAAAGGCAAAGTCAAGATCAAATAACTTTTCCAGGTTTCTTACATTACTTCTTTCTTCCCATTCCCCACATGCTATACTCAAGAAAAAATAAAGGTTTTTCTGACCAATCTTTCTTTGACAAACAGAACTTTGATTATCCTAGCTATGTAGTACCCTAATCCTGTCATGAACTTTTTCTGGAACCTCTGTCCCACTTTCTGGATACCAGTATATTTGAAAGATTCCAGAATTGAAACCTGAAACTTTATTATCTGATTAGTGCTTCCCTGACTGTGACTTTAGAAATGAGACGCCAATCAGATCCCTGCTCTCTGTATTAAACAGCTGAGTGCCTCAATTCCAGAGTTTCTAGGACATTATGCCAGTCTCCCTGGTAGTAGATTTTATCCTTTCCCTGATGTTTCTCAATCCTGCTTCTGCTTTTGAAGTGTTAGTTTTTCCAATGGCTACATTCTCGTGTGTGTGTGTGTGAGATGAGGTCCTGGGTTACTAGGTGGGATATAGAGAGAGAGAGCCTGAAGTGCTGATAAAATTAATCCTAAAGCAAGCAGGGAAGGGCACTAATGTGGATTAATTTAATCTTATTGTTCCACCCTCTCTGGAGGTCATGGGTAGCTCCACTTGTTGTGTCTAGTCAGAAATCCAAGTTATGTCAGACCCCTAAGGTTAAATTTCCCCTCTAAAATCTATCTATGGTTCAGACCATCTTTGCTGAATCCCTTTTGGGTTAGCCCACTATAGCATTCTCCCTCTTGGTGTCTTTCTCTCCCCCACCCCCACCTCCCATGCCTCATGGTATTTAACACTATGTTCTCCCCAACTCTATTTCATATTTACCACCTCTGGTGTCTATTTTACCTCTTCATTTTGTCTGTGATTCTTCTAAACAAACCTACCTTTTGCCAAAGAGATTGGCTGTTGTGAATTCGTCATATGACGAAACCCCAAAATTTGATGGCAATTTCTCTCCAAAATCTTATCATTCAGTGCCTGAACCTCAATCTCATTATTTGGTGCTAAACCTCAAACACATTGTGTGTGTGTGTGTGTGTGTGTGTGTGTGTGTGTGTAAGAGGAGGAGAGTAACCTTCCTCAGGGTCCTTGCATTTGGCTTCCTTAAGTATTTCTCTTTAGGCCCAATGCCCTTTCCTTAAACACAACAAAGAAAAGGCCCCTTTACTTTCAGAATTACCCAACACCTCTAGTTCTTCTGTGAAACCTGTTTACTCCCAACAATGAATTCAAACGCCACCACATGTTGCAGATAGAGGGCATCAATTCCCCATAAGTTGCTTCTCTAGAGAATTTAAATCGTTTTGGTGGTTAGGTATTAAGTAGAGTAAGATCACTCTAGTTTACAATTTCTTGTCTTGCATTTGGAATCTGGTTAGTCAATTTTACATAAACTATGATACAGAATTTCTATCCATTGAATCTAATTTTATGGGTACTGGACAGACTTTGGGAATCCAATGAGTCATTTTAAGTGAACATTTTTATATGTTGTAGATAATTTCCCTTGTGTTATCTATTTTAAAAGCTTACTTTTTTGTATATGAGATTTATTCATCCAGGTATGATGGGATACTGGGATCCTGTGTTTAAATCCTGCCTTTGACTAGTAAAAGTCCCGGCTATATCCATTTAAACACTCAGAATCCTGTGAATATTATTTAATTCTTGTGTCTGGCTCCTCCTCTCTACTCCCACTGCAAACTATGCCCTTTCTGCCCCATGCACTCATTCTTTTTCTCTTTCGGTCTAAATTTTCTAATCAATCTTCCTTTCTCTAATTTATGGTTCCCTCCCCAATCCATTTCCTGGTTTACTCCACTGCCTAAAAAACCTCACCCAGTCACTGCTTTGATCATGTTACTTCATTACTAAAGAAGCATTAGGGATTTATCATGGTCACCTCAATCAAAACAAAGCTTTATCCTGATCCCATCAGCCAAGGCCCTCTACCGTCCTTGTCTAGCTGATGTGTTTGGTCAGTTACTACTCCCTCCAAGCTATTCCCTTTGCACAAACTGGCCTATTCATCATTCACCCTTCCAAGGCTGATCTATCCTCTTCCACTTCCATGCTTGAACTCATTGTCCCCATTGCCTAGAATTGATCAACATTCCATGATTTGAAGTCCCTCCCTTATGGCTCAGCTTGGGTTCCTTCTCACCCACCAAATATCCCTTGATCCCTTTCCCCAGTCACTATGGAAATTGGTCTCCCCACTTCTCAAATTTCTCTTTGCCTATCCCCATTTTATTCTCTCTATTATCATAATCACTTGTATATGTGTAAAGGGAAGCTAGGTCGTACAATGGGTAGATAATGAAGTATGGAGTCAGGAAGACTGAGATCAAATCTATTCTCAGACACATACTATCTGTGTGTCCCTGGACAAGTCTCTTTATCCAGTTTGCCTCAGTTTCCCCATCCATAAAATTCACTAGAGAAGGAAATGGCAAACCAGTCCAGTTTCTCTGCCAGCAAACCAGTCCAGTTTCTCTGCCAAGAAAACTCCAAATGAGGTCACAAAGACTGAAAATAAGAAATAAAAGCACTAGATTTGGGATCTGAAAGAGCTGGAATCAGATCTTGCCTCCAGACATTTACTAAGTGTGAGAATACAGAGAGAACTAACAATCTCACAGTAGTACTTAGCCTTAAATAGAATAAAGCATAGATAGTAGGGTAATCAGTGGTTTCAAACTCAAATAGAAACAGATCTTCATGGGTCACAAATTGATTTTTAAAACCACAAATCAATATAACTGATTGTAGCTTTTTATAGTAGTTCATTTTAAAATTTATTTTGTGAAATGTTTCCCAGTTGCATTTTAATTGTTTAGGGCTCCAGAATTTTGCTGCCCTATCCCTCCCTCTTCCCTTCCTTGAATTTGACACCTCTGGTGTAATAGACAGGATGTTGAAACAAGGGGGGCAGATCCAAGAGACTATACAGGACTTTATCTGAGTTCTTCCTGGCTTCCCTCAGAATCAGCACTACATCAAGCTTCTGAGTGGGCTTTGGTGAGACTGAACCTACAAATATTTGGAGTGCAACAAATTTCCAGCAGAAAATATTTTGGAAGAACTTAAGGAAAGGGCTGTCTCAATTGGGCAGGGGGGTACACAGCCCAGTATAGGTGTAGCACAGGAAAGCCCAGGCAGAGAGGCCTTGTGTGGGGATTCTAGTGGGGAGCCTCTTAACCAAAAAAACAGCAAAACAGCAGTTGATTACTTTGTCCTGGTTCAGAAGCCAACGGATCAAAACCAATGGATCAGAAGACTAGCTGTGAGACCTTCAATATATCTAGAGAAGGCAAATAGTGAACCCCTGAACCCCAGCATAACTAGTGGGATTTGGCCATACCCACCAGCATGGGAAGGAAGTGGGCAGCATAACATTCCTGTTGCTTATAGAGGAAGCTCAGGACAATCTTCCCTTTATCCTAAAAGCAGACCACAACCTTTAAAAATGAGCAAAAAAGCAAAAAAAAAAAACAAAAACTTTGACTATGGATATCTATTATGGAGTAAGGGAAGAGTAGACCTCAAACCCTGAGGATACTAAAAGCAAAACATCTCCAGATGAAGCCCCAAAGGGTGATATGACTTGGTTTCCTTCTCAAGAGGCTCTCTTGGAAGAATTCAAAAAAAAATTTAAAAGAGAGTTAGAAGAAAAATGGGAAAAGGAAATGAGAGCTTTGGAAAAGGAAACAGAAATTGTTGGAAGAAAAACAACTCCTTAAAAAATACAATGTGTGAAATGAAAAAAAGAAATACTGAAGAAAACCATTCCTTGAAAAACAGAATTGGTGAAGTGGAAAAAGAGAACAACTCCCAAAAAATAGAACTGATGAAATGGAAAAAAATTCAGTGAACAAAACAATTCATTTAAAAAATTCATTTGGCCAAATTCAAAAGGAGGTAAAAAAGCTAACTAAAGAAAATAATTTACTAAAAGTTAAAATTGAACAAATGGAAGTGAATGACTCAATGAGACATCAAGAATTAAGTCAAACAAAACAAAACAAAAAAATTGAACAAAAAATCGAAGAAAATGTAAAATGCCTCACTGGAAAAACAACTTACCTGAAAAGTAGATCCAGGAGAGACAATCTAAAAATTACTGGACTTCCTAAAAACCATGGTGAAAATGATGAAAAAAAGATCTTATATAACTTAGATAACATCTCTGAAGAAATAGATAGGATGTCCCAAAAGTCTTAGTGCAATCTTTTGGCGAAAGCCTTTCTCAGAATCTGTTATTTCCATAATTGTGTTTTTACATGTCAGAAGAAGTTGACTTACCCCATAAAAAGAGATATATCAGTGTAGCCAATGTGAAGACGAGAGGAATTCTGGGAAAATGTATGGGACATGCAAAGCTCTGTATCCCCAGGTGAGATAAGCAAGCAAACATAACCAGTTTTCTCCTAATTCTGGGTTCAGTTCTCTTCTTACTAGATCACATTGCCTTTCAGGACCTCATTTTCCCATAATATACAAGGTATAGTTCCATTGTGTCAGGTCATCCCCAATATCCAGGACACATTTGCCTTCACTGGACAAATACATAAATAGACACCTTGTAGTTCAGGCTGACCACCTAACCTGACCAAGAGGTTGGGGACTATAAGAACTAGTAGATTTCAACAGCCCCATCAGAACAAGTCTTGTTGCAGTTCATTTGTTTTAATCATGTCCAGCTCTTCATGTTCCATTTGGGGTTTTCTTGGCAAAGATATTGAAGGGGTTGGTCATTTCCTTCTTCAGTGCATTTTTCAGATGAGGAAACTGATGCTAACAGAGTGAGAAGTATCTCACAGATAGTCAACGTCTAAGGATGAATTTGATCTCAGGTCCTCCTGACTTCAAATCTGTTCCCTATCCACTTTACCACCTGGCTGCCAGGACGAGAATAAGTGCATTGGGTTAACCAAAATAAAATAAAGTGTTTGCTTTAGTTCTGCTAAAATCAGAGAAATCCCAATGGTCAGAGCAATGGCCAGAGCATTTGATCCCAATTTATAATTCTTTTCTCATGATTTAAATGCACTTGACAATATGACATATGAAAACAGATCTCACCCTGCAAGAAGCACAGAGCATTATAAGGGCTTGATTTGAGTAGGGCATGGCATCAGAGTGTATTGGGCAAAATACTGGGTTTGGAGTCAAAATGACCTGGGTTCAAGTTCCGATACTTACTGTGTGATCTTGGGTGAATAATTTGGCCTCTGGGCCTCAGTTTCCTTATCAGTAAAATGAGGGGATTGGCCTAAAAATCAAAATTCTTTGTGATTTTATGACAAAAAGCACTCATCCTCTTTGTTAGTAAAGCACTGATAAAAGAAAGAAGGGAGATGTTAAACGGTTTTGAAGGGGGAAAGGGGAATAAGGTAGATGGAGAGAAAAAGAGAGAAAAAAGACAGAGACACAGATAGAGAGACAGAGAAGAAGAGAGGAGACAGCCAGAAAGAGAGACAGAGATAGAGAATTCAGAGACACAGAAAGACAGAGAGAGCAAAGGACAGACACATACACACACAGAGACAGACAGACAGACAGAGAACATCATAACAGAAATACAGTTTGTGACTCCATAGTGTGTGTGTGTGTGTGTCAAAAAGAGAGGATAAAGAAAGCCTAACTAGTAGAGTGACATTAATAGGAAAAAACAGGAAGAAGCAACTTGGGGGAGGGGGGAAGGAATTTAAAATTGAGTCCTCCACAGTTACAGTCACTGATGGATGAGTAGAATTTGACTGGCTTCTGTGGGGAAGACGTCCAAATTATCAGTGTGGGAATTTGTTTGGCTCAATCACACATATTTGTTGTGTTTCTTTGTTGTGTGTCTTTCTAACATTAAATGGGGAAGGGAAGGTAGGAGGGAGAGAAAGCAAATGTTTATTAATTGGAAAAAACCATACTAGTTGTCTTTTTTTTTAAAAGAAGTCAGACTGAAATTTCTATTTAGGTTCAAGATTAGATTAAGACATTATAAAAATAGTTAAAGTTTATTTAGAAGATCATAGATTGAGAACTGAATAGGACCTTGGAGGAGATCTAAGTCTCCCATTTTTACAGATGTAGAAATTGAGGTCCCCACAAAAAAAGTGGGAAGGGGCTTTGCAGTTGCTGATTTCAAGCCATATTGCAAAGCCATAACAATTGAAACTATTTCATACTGGTTTAAAAATGAAGAAATTGCTCAGCAGAAGAAATGGGGAATACAACATATAGAATGTGCTATGTAGCACAACATTGGAGAAACCCCAAACTCCCAATTCCTGGGACAATATTTGATAAAAACTTCTGAGAAAACTGATGGGCAGACTGCCAGAAATTAGGGTTGGACCAATATCTCACATCTAGACAATCTCCAAATGGATACATGACTTTGATATTAAAAGTCACAGCATGGACAAATTAGGAAAAGAAAGAAATTCTGTTCACAACTATGAACAGGTAAAGAATTTATAGCCAATCTAGTGAGAGAGATTACAGAAAATAAAATCAACACTTTAAAATTATATAACATCAAAGTCTTTGCATAGACAAAACCAATCCAGTTAAAATTCAAAGGGAAAATTAGGTAGGAAAATTTTTTTCACATCATTTCTGTAACAAAGGTCAGATATCCGAGATATATAAGGCGCTTATATGAGTTATAGGAATGAAAGTCTTTCTCCCAAAGAAAAACAGTCAAAGGCTATGAAGAGGAAGTTCTCAAAGTAAGAAATAGAAGCTATCAACAGCCTTACCAAATGAAATTTTATCTTATAGTTATTATTTTGGTTTGTCTAATTATGTTTATTTCCTTTTCATTTGACAGTTATAAGAGAAAGTGTGACTAATAGAGTTACCTCCAAAAAATAAAAACAAAGTAGGTCATTGAAGCATTTTTTTAATACATGGAAGATAAGAAAAAAAAACATAAGCAGACAGCTTTGAGAGTTATCCATTGAATTTATTGCCCAAAGGTAAAGCAAGACATACATAATAGAACTTTGTGGTTTCATGGTACAATTCGCTTTCTCGGTTCTACTTTGGATACAGGAATGCTCGTTTCTTTTGTGTATTAAGTTCATAATAAAAACAAAATTTAAACTGGATGGCTTCACATTTCAGTTTTTAAATGGATACCTGTCTCTTTAGGCAGAAGGTTCCAATAGCATCTTTTCATCTCTCTTTTAAATGTTAAAATCTAAATAAAAATAATTGTTTCGTAGTATTAATGACCACTATGTGGAAATTGTACTATTCCATTTTGTAAAACTGTATTTATCAAAACAAAGATCACATATTTTTTCAAAAAAAGAGAAAAATCTTTAAAAATTAGGTTTTCTAAAAGGAGTGAATGCATTCTAGGGACAGGAGGAATACCTTTTGCAAAACCAGAGAGAGAAAAGAGATCATTTGTATTTAACAGTAAGAGAGCTAATTTGAATGGATGGTAGCTTTCATGAAGATGAGATTTGAGGAATCAATTTTGCTTGGAATCACTTTAGCAATTCAGGTTATATATAGAGGATCCCAAATAGAGGAATCTGTATTTGGTGCTAGAGATAATAGTGAACTATTAGAGTTTGTTGGAGCAATTAGGCAGCACAGTGGATAGAGTACCAGGCCTGGAGTTAGGAAGATTTGAGTTTAAATACAGCCTCAGACACTAGCTGTATGATCCCAGGCAAATCACTTAAATCTGTCAGCCTCAGTTTTCTCATCTGTAAGATGAGCTGGAGAAGAAGATGGCAAACCATTCTTGTATCTTTATTGAAAAAACCCCTGAAGAGGTTACAAAGAGTCAGACATGACTGAAAAATAACTAATCCCCCCAAAGAGGAATTTATTAAGTAGCAGAGTGATGTGGCCAGGCTGTGGAGCATGGATTGAAGAGACAGACTTGAGATGAGGAGGTCATTTAGGAGGCTGTTATCATAGTAATTCAGTGAGAGATGAGGAGGGTTGGTGGCCAGGTTGAGTGGAAAAAAGAGGATAAATGTAAGTGATATTTTGGAGACAGAATCGACAAGACTTAGCCAAGGACTAGATAGAAAATCATGAAGAATAGTTAGTGATGACTCTGAGGTTGCAAAACTATTTGATCAGGAGGATTGTAGTTGCCTTAATAGAAATAAGGAAGTTTCAAGGAGGAGTGGGTTTGTGAGGGGAGAAAAACAGGGTTCTGTTTCCAAGAGTGTTTAGTTTCATATACTTTCTGAATATCCACTTCAAAATGTCCAACAAGCAGCTGACGCCCTTCCCCCCAGTACCCAGCTCAGTGCCCGGCTTAGAGACATTTAATAAATGTTTATTGCATTGAGGTAAATGCTGTGCCCACATGTAAACAACTTAGCATTAGTTAATGTTATTTTTTGTCTTAATTGTCTCACCACAAAAGGAAAATAGTCATATTAAATATGACCACATAAAAAGACTTCACCTAAGTCTTTTCAGCATGCAGTTTTATGGTTTCCTGAGACAGGAGACAGATCTCTAAATGGTGCATTCGATGGTTCCAGAGCTGAATGTGCACAGCTTGGGGTATAAATTTTAGCTTGTGGTGGCGGTTCTGCATCCCTCCTTGGATTGATTATCTAGACTCAGCAGGGAACCCCAAACTTTTTAAATAGGGGGCCAGTTCCCTGTCCCTCAGACTGTTGGAGGGCCGGAGTATGGTAAAAACAAAAAACTTTGTTTTGTGGGCCTTTAAATAAAGAAACTTCATAGCCCTGGGTGAGGGGATAAACGTCCTCAGCTGCTGCATCTCGCCTGTGGGTGTAGTTTGAGGACCCCTGCTCTAGAGAATCAAAACTAAAAGTAGTGGTCAGAACCTGAATTATTTGGACACTCTCCTGCATTCCCATCAGTTACAGTCACCCAGTCAGATGAGCTCTCAAAAGAAAAGAGTTTTCTAATGTGAAATCTTTCACAAGAGCAAGTCAGAGAGAATGAGGAAAAAAAATGAGTCAAAGGAGTATTCCGGGAACTTACTTGAAAACCAGAAATGGCCAGGTTTGTTTGTGGCAGCTACTAGAATCCAGAAGTGCAGATTCAGCTCAGTGTGTTGTAATTGGATGAATGTACAAATAAGGTCGATCTCTGTTGGTTGTGACCATGGCAACTACTTAGTTTCCACTGTGTCCAATAGCTAATCCTCATAGATGAGAAAATCAAAAGTTGTTTATTTGGGATTATGTGAAATTCATCATTAGCCCCAGAGGGATTATGTCTAAACTATGTAGTCTTTTGACTAATCCTGATGTCTTTTTAAACTTCTGTCCTACATTTCTTTTGTTCACTGAATTTCTTGAAAGACTATGAATCTTGGTTTTCAGCCAAACCTGGACATTTTACATGTTGCTTAGTATGCAAAAGGAGACATGATTCTGGTTTGGTGGGGGGAATGCTAAGTGCAATTTCAGTCCAAGTACCTGAGTAAGGGGTGAAATTGGTGTGAGAACTTTCAAGAGAGACAAGTATCAACAAAAGACAACATGGACTCCAGAGAAGACAAAGGGGAAATATTTGAAAGTTATTGAAATGTAGGTGATGCCGGTTCCTCAACACACACCTGATTTGTAGTTTATCTCCACAGACACTTTGGGGATTTCCCCTTGATTAGATCAGAGTCTTTCTCTGAGATCTCATCTCCTTCCCAGCAAAAGGCTCAATATTGTGTATTTTCTGGCAGAGTCTATCTATCTGCTTGCTGTCTTAGATAAAGATTTTACTTTCTCTTCACTCTTTATGATGCTTTTGTATGACTGATATTTCATGGGAAGGGGGCAGCCCAACAGATGTAAGCTAAGGGCTAGCAAGCACAGAAGAAACTTTTGTTCCACACCAGACTCATGCTCTTGGACCATAAATATTTAGGGAGGCAGATAAATATAACTCTAGTCTGATACTCCCTTGGAGATAGGAGTTGGAAAGATCAAGAACCCACTTATGACCTTCCCCAGCTTCTCTTTGAATAGAAGCCAGGGTCCCTTGGATGAAAGTGGGCCAGATTCCAGATATATCTATTCAAGTCATGTTCCTGTGAACCATATTTGGACAACCCATGTAGACATACGTTGGCACACATAAATAGAACCTACAAATAGTGTATATCCATTGCTCTCACTTCTTTTTTATCTTTTAAATAATAATTATTTACTTCCCAATTGCATTTAAAAAGCTTTTTTTTTTTTTTTTACAATTCGTGGGTTTTTTTTAAGTTTTGAATTTCAAATCTTTTAAAACATTTTTTATTAATTTTTTTTAGGTTATACATGTACATTTGAGTTTCAAATTCTGTGCTTCCTTCTATCTCCTCCCCACTCCCTGAAATGGCAAGAAATCTGATGTAGGTTATTGTCTCCACATCGAAACCACCACCTCAGCTCCTTACAAAATCTAGCATCTGGTCTAGTCATGTGACTGAAACTACTCTCTAGGAATTGTTTGATTCTTGCACTTTTGCCTGGACTACTATAATGGCCTTCACTTGGCCCCCCCTTCTTCAAGATTCTCCCATTTGAATCTCTCCTTCACTTGGCCACAAGATGATTTTTCCAGATCTTGAGTCTAATCATGTCACCCTGTTGCCCAGTGATCTCCTGTAGGCCCTATTTCCTACACAATCAAATATAAAGTCCTTTCTTCAGCATTAAGGACTTTTCACAATCTGGTCCCTTTCTAGCAGTCTTCTTACACCTTATTCCCTTCCACACACTCTAAATTATAGCCACACTAGCCTACTTGAGAGTTTCTCGACCCTCTGTGCCTTTGCCCTGGTGGTGCCTCATGCCTAGAATGCTCTCTTGCCTTACCTCCCCTTCTTGGTTTTTCTGGCTTCCTTCAAAGACTCAGTCAAACCCAACCTTCCGTAGAAAGGCTTTCCTGGCTCCTCCACTGCCTTTCAGTTCTTCCCGTCTACCCTTGCCTGTACCATTATTTACTTATTTTTTCCCTTATTAGAATGTGAGCTCCTTGTATCCCCATGACTTAGCAAAATGCCTGGCAAACAGTAAGAGTTTAATAAATGTTTGTCAATAGCTTTAACTATTTATGCATCCCCCAGAGCTTATATTAAGATAGTTTCTTATGCTATTAAGCACTTAATAAGTATTTTTTTTTTTTACTGATCGCCTTCCACCACCACTTCCTATATTCTATATGCTTTTCAAATTGCACTACCTACTTAACTAATCCTTCTCCTAACCCTGCCTAGCTTCATATGCATGCTTATATTATCCTGTGTGTTTGAAACGGACACCCTTTGTCCCTCATCTTATTCATTTGAAGATTCTCACTTCTTCAAGATCTAACTTAGGTGCCCCTTCCTCCCTGAAGCCTCCCTGATTTCTCCTCCCTCAAATCATACATCACAGTTCGGACTTCACATATTCTGACTTGTGGCCACGGTTATTTCAGTCTATCCCCAGATCCATTCATCAGATTATGATCTCCTGGAGAGCACAGTTCCTGATATGAGTTACTGTGTATCTCTGACACTTAGCACTTGTCTTGCAAAATAACTTGCCCATAATAGATGTTTAACCTTCATTTCTTTACCAAAGAGTTATAGTGTTTGTGTACAAGATAAAACAAAGCTAAAGCAGCTACTGCCTTCAAAGAGTTTATATTCTACTGAGAATGAACAACATGCGCATGGAGAAGTAAGTGAGTGGGAGAGAAGAAAGAAGCATCTATAAAGTACCTCTTCTGTGCCAGACACTGTGCTAAACACTTATAAACATAATCTCACTTGATCCTCACAATAACTCCGGGTTGTTGAGTCATTTTTTGGTCATGTCCGAATCTTTGTGACCCCAATTGAGGTTTTGTGGAAACAGATATTGGATGAATTTGCCATCTCTAGCTCAAACTACAAATGGGGAAACTGAGGCAAATAAGATTAAGTGACTTGCCCAGGATCCCAAACTGGTGTCTGAGGTGGGATTTGAACTGAAATCTTCCTGATTCCAGTCCCGGAGCGCTATCCACTGTACCATCTCATGGCCCATCATAACAGCTGCTGTTATTTTTCTCATTTTACAGTTGGGAAATCTGAGGCAGAGGTTAAGTGACTTTGCCCAGCTATTAAGTGTAGGATGCTGAATTTGAATATAGATCTTCCTGACTTCAAGCTGAGTGCTTTAGACACTGTGTCATCTAGCTGCCTCTCTGAAATAAAATTTTAAATGGACATCTAACTAACCTCCATGGGACATGGGACATCGCAGCAGTGGCAACTAAAACCGATTTGTATCACGCCTTTCTTAAACCATCAGATTGACAACATGTCACTGTATTAATGATCCTGGGTGGAAGTGTTCTTCTGGTGTCCACTAGGTGTCACCTTCTGGAGCCACGGACCCACTAAACATCTCAGTTCCTTTCTAGCATTGATGCATTGCACAGCATTCCTAAAAGGCATCCCTGGTGGCCGCTAAACAGCACTCGGCCTAGAACACCTCTGCGATTCCCCTTACCCTCTGTGATATGGCCTCAAATGGCAACACTAAGGGATTTTAAATCCACACTGGCTGGCTTTCAAATGTTCAGAGAGATAGAATACTACTCAAAATGGATGTCACACTTAGGAAATCTATAGTTTTGAAGTCTGCATCCTATGTCGAGGATTTCTTCTACTCTTTCTTTTCTACCCTTTGCATTCAGGACTCAGATAGCGAATGTATTGTATTAAATTGTACCTAGCAAAAATAGCAGTGAAGACATCTAACATGGAGATGTGAGTCTCCAAACCTCTACTTCCCAGAGCTTACTGGGGCTTGGGAGAAAGTTCCCATATCACCCACATCTATGGATCATGGAAAGAGAATGGGATGAGGGAGATATGAGGGAGAGAGAGAGAGAGAGAGAGAAGAAGAAGAAGAAGAAGGAGGAGGAGGAGGAGAAGGAGGAGGAAGGAGGAGGAGGAGGAGAAGGAAGAGGAGGAGGAGGAGGAGGAGGGAGGAGGAGGAGGAGGGGAGGAGGAGGAGGAGGGAGGAGGAGAGGAGGAGGAGGGTGAGGGGAGGAGGAGGAGGAGGGAGGAGGAGGAGGAGGAGGAGGGGAGGAGAGAGGAGGAGGAGGAGGAGGAGGAGGAGGAGGAGGGAGGAGGGAGGAGGAGGAGGAGGAGGAGGGAGAGAAGAAGGGAGAGGGAGGAAATGAGAGAGGTGAGAGAGAGGGAAGGGAGAAGAATAAGGAAGGGAGAGGAAGAGGAAAAGTGAGAGAGAGAGAAAGGAGAAAGAGAGGGGAGGGAGAGGAAAAAGAGAGAGAGAGAGAGAGAGAGAGAGTAGAGAAGAGAGAGAGAGAGAAGGAAGAAGAAGAAGAAGAAGAAGAAGAAGAAGAAGAAGAAGAAGGAGGAGGAGGAGGAGGAGGAGGAGGAGGAGGAGGAGGAGGAGGAGGAGGAGGAGGAGGAGGAGGAGGAAGGAAGGGAGAGAAGAAGGGAGAGAGGGAGGAAATGAGAGAGGGAGAGAGAGGGGAAGGGAGAAGAATAAGGAAAGGGAGAGGAAGAGGGAAAGGGAGAGAGAGAGAAAGGGAGAAAGAGAGGGGGAGGGAGAGGAAAAGAGAGAGAGAGAGAGAGAGAGAGAGAGAGAGAGAGAGAGAGAGAGAGAGAGAGAGAGTGTCTAGGATCTATGTTCTATGCTACAGATTATATATAAGGAAAACTCAGAGCGAGAATGATGAGAAAACATTCCATTTCACTTTGCCCACTAAACAATAATATTCTCCACAGATGCCTATGTGGAGATTTGGAGTCCCCTCTCCTACTCACTTTCCAGTTTATTTTTCTGGACCAGGGTTTGGATCACTTGTGCAAGGTGGTCTCTGATGTACAGAGTTACTAACTATAAAAACTTTAGGCAAACGAAACAGCTGTAATCCAAGGTCCCATTGCTCCAGTGTAGCTCGAGGAAGCTTACGGACCTCAGTATGATAGTGGTGGCTCCTTGTCTCCCATCTCTTATGGGGACCCAGAAATTGCATTTCAAAGACAGCAGAAGGAAAAGAAAGGGAACCAATCCAGGATGCCAGTGAATAGATCCCTTATATTCCTCAACCTTATTATGCAATTTCCTCCTCCAGAGTGCTTGGGACAGTAGTTTTTTATGGGGTAGAGGTGGAGAGAGATCTCTTTTTCTGAATTAGAAAGGATGGGGGCAGTTTAACTTTTGGCTAAGCCATTTCTCTTTCTCTATGAGGGAATTTCCTGGTCCTGCAGATATAAAACAATGCTGTAGAAACATACATGTATATATGTCTATACATGATTCTGTGTATAAGCATAATATGTACGTGTGTACATGTCCATATGTGCAATTTGTCTATTTATGTATGTATACATATGCATATATTTATAGATATCTAGATAGAGGGATGGTTAGATGGATGGATGGATGGATAGATAGATAGATAGATAGATTGGATAGAAAGTACAGACAGATAATAACTTAGAGCAAGACTACTCACATCTGGAGATAATAGGAGAAGTCTCATGTAGGAGGTGGTACCTGAGCTGAGACTTGAGAGAAAATAAAGCTTTAAAGAAGGAGAAGTAAGAAAGAGAGAGAGCATTTCAGGCATGTGTACAAGGTCAGCCTATGTAAAGGAGATGAAAAATGAGGCATGATCTATGGGAAATAGCAAAGTAAACCAGTCTGGCTGGAAAAGAAAGTGACTGAGAAGGTCACAATAAGCCTGTAAAGGTAGAATGTAGTAAGATTGCAAAAGGCTTTTAGTGCCAACTAGAAGAATTTGCATTATATTCAGCGATAAAAGGGAGCCATTGGTTTATTTGTTTAATCAGGATACTTCCATGGTCAGATCTGTTCATTCAAAATATTAATTTTTCCATCACATGGAAGATGAGAAGAGAGAGATCTGAAGTAGGAAGACAGATTAGGACTCTGTTGCAATGGTGGAGGCAAGAAATGAGAAGGGTTTGCTCTATAGTGGTGGAAGTATAAATAGAGAAAGGATAAATATGAGTGATATCATGGAGGTGGAATCAATGAGATCTGGTAACTTGATTGGATAGGTCAGAGGTGGAGAGAGTGAAAAGTCAGGAAGACTCGGACTGTGAGCTTGTAAACCTGGGTCATCAGAAGTACAGTTGGGTCCTCCAGTGTAATCAAACTATGTTGACCACCAGGCCCCAGCCATCTCATGTGATGGATGATCAGGTTTGCCTGATACAGTAGAAACTCAAGTCCTGAGATCTTTGGAGAGGAGGTAGAGAGGAAAGAAAAAAGCAAACAGGAAGGCAGGGAGGAAGGATGATGAACAGTAAGACAAGAGATAAGAGATTAACTGTTTTTAAAGGTTTTCCACAAGGTGGTTATGCCTTTGTGAAAACCATAGGCTATCAAGAAGAACAATCTAAAATTCTATGGCACAGTTCATTCTTCTAGTGACTAGTTTAAGATAAAATTTTCTTCTCCCAGAGATCTGATTGTATAACAGTTAAGAAAACTGTTATACAGTTTTCTTATGTGAAATCATTTAGAGCATTCCATATCCTAGATCAACTTCAAAATCAGGCAAGATAGGGACTAGTAACTTATTATGTCATCTCCGCTTTACTGTCTGAATAGTTAAATCTTTCTAACAAGGGTTTGCAAGCAGGTCAAGAAAAAGCAAGTGGCCTATTTGTGGGCAAAACTAGGGAATTTGGGGCTCCAGAGTCCAGTTGTCTCCCTCAATTTCTCCTCTGTATGACCAAGGTGTATAGGAAGAGGAGAATACATGAAAATTATAGTCACAGCCAAGGGTAATGTTTCACAAGACACAGCTTCTTATGACTACTCAAATCTACCAGGAAACAGGAAGAGGCTGAAGAACCCACTAGCCAGTTCTGGATGGGAGCTATTTTACCCTTAGAGACATGGATATAAAGTCACATTCATTCAGAGATCCATACAGCTGGAGTTCCTAAGAGATCATCCATTCTAAATTCTTCATTTTACGAATGAGGAAACTGAAGCCCAGAAAGGTTAAGTGACATATGTTAGATATTATAGTCAAGATTTAGATCAAAGTCCCTTGATGACAAAGTCAGAGCTTTCTCTACTGCATCATATTGCCCATTGATGTTGACTTTGTCTATTAGATATCCAATTGGAAATATCTAGCAATTAGTTAATGACATGGGAAAATGAGAACTAGGTATGTAAATCTGAGAGCAATTCTCATAGAGATGATTGAATTAGTGGGAGTTGACAAGATTACTAAGAAAAAAGATGTAAAAAAAAAGAAAAAGAAGGCTCAGGATAGAGTCTTAGGGAATACGTAGAGTTTGGAAATGGGAGATGAATAAACTTATAGAGAAGGAGCAGCCAGAAAAAGAGTAGTGTCTAAGGTAAAAGAGAGAATACAGGAGAGAAGGCCATGGCCATCTTACCAAATGATACAGAAAGGTCAGGAAAAATAGGAACTGAGGAAAAAAAACATGGGATTGAGCAATTGCGATCTTTGATGACCTTGGAGATTATCATTTCAGTGAAAAAGTGGGGGCTGAGTAGTGTGGGAGAGGAGAGGAAGTATAGATTGCTTTTTTTCTAGGAGTTTAGCAACGAAAAGAGAAGAAAAGGGTAGCTTAAAGGAATAGTATGGTAAATTGTCTTCACTAAGAACATAGTGTTTGTTCTTAAAGCTTTTGTATCATGGACCCTTTGACAGCCTGATGAATACTATGGACCCTTTCTCAGAATAATGTTTTAAATGCAGAAGACAAAAAGCAAAGGGCTACAAAGAAAATTAATTATGCTGAAATGTAGTTACAAACATTTTTAGAACAAATTCATAGACCCCTAATTAAGAACTCTGTTCTAGAGGAGTAAGTCATAACTAAATCTTGGTTCAAATCTGCAACTTGATCTATGTTCTCAGACCAGGATCTGTACCCCATGAATTAAGGGATCTTTGCAGGGCCCTTGGTTTCAACCAGGCAAATCTCTCCAGGTTTGCCAGTTATCTCATCCCCTTCCTCCCAGAAGGCTGCGTGACAAGTCCTTCTGTATCTATCCACAGTTCTCAATGCTATCATCAGCTGGGCTCCTCACCTGAGCTACCACTTCATCATTTGCATCACTTGGGGGAGAGGGACTCAGGAAGTTGAGAGTTACTTTGAACCAGGTCAAGAAAAAGTAAGTGCCCTGTTTGTGGGCAAAACCAGGTAATTTGGGGCTTCAGAGTCCAGTTGTCTCCCTCAATTTCTCCTCTGTATGACCAAGGTGTATAGGAAGAGTAGAATACATGAAAATTACAGTCATAGCCAAGGGTAAGGAAAAAAGACACAGCCTCTTATGGCTACTCAAATCTATCAGGAAACTGAGAAAGGGGAAGAGCCTAATAGCCAGTTCTGGATGGGACCTATTTTACCCTTGGAAACATGGATATAAATAAGAGACTACAAGTTTAGCTTATGGCAGCGCTTAGCTCAGAATGCTTATGAACATTACTGACAACTTCCTTACCAGCTACCCCTGATGCTCAGCATATTATCCTCTCTCATTGTCTCTGTTTCTGCCTCCGTCTCTTTCTCTTTCAGCCCTATCCCTGTTCCTTTCTACTTTCCCCCATGAAAAACAGCAAAACCCAAATACACAAATATGAATATATAACATAGATTATGTGACATTATACATGATACATATTTCTATGTACATATAACAAATTTGTACTAGTAAAAAAAAATCTATTCTCACATTGATCCTGTTTAAAAATGTATGTTGCTTTCCACATCTTGAATATATCTCCTAAAACTTTGAGGGGATGGGTAATATTTTTCCTCATTCTCTGGAAATGTGTTTAATCATTTCATTGGTCTCCAAAGTCCTTTGCCTTCTCCCAAGGCCACACAGAGTCCAAAGTCAAACTAGCCCTTGGATCATATTTTTTGATATATAGTCCATTCTGCTTTCCATGACCCCAGTGTTTGTCCTATAGTTTTCTCTCCTGAGTGACTGACTGACTCTATTGAAACCATATAATTAGGTATCGTTTTAAAGTTGAAAAGACATGTGGTGTAATTGATATGCATTTATTCTCTCTTGCCCCAATTCCCCTCCCCACTGAAAAAAGCATGAGAAATGACTAACATGAGAACTTGTTTGACTTGTTTGGATGTTTGTTACAAGGCTATTTTTTAAAGTTATGAACCATACTTATAGGGAGACTCTCCTCATCAAGGAGATCTCTATACCAATTAAATCACCAATCCAACCCTTGTCTCTAACAAAATATGAAAGCCTATTGCCAAACCCACATTTCCAATGTTGAATGTATTTTGCTTATTTTAATAAGTGAAATAATGTAAGAATTTAAAAGAGGTTTTTGTTGCCATCCTTTGTTTTTGCATCCCCCCCCCCAACCCATCTTCCTAGAAGGCCATCTTGTAGCATAATTTTTTTTAAATAAATAGGAGAAAGGGGGAAGAAGAGGCAACAGATCTGATCAGCTTCTCTGATATTATGTTCCACCCCTTTGATCTCTGCAATAAACTGGGCGGTAGGGGATTTCATTACATGCCTCTTCTTTGGAGCTAAACTTAGTCATATAATTTCTCCAAATTCTGCTTCAATTGTTTTGTGGTTGTTATTCTTTCCATTTGCTCTAGTCATTCTATGTATCAACGCTGCTTGCTGCAGTTTATATCGTCACATAAGTCTTTCCTCATTTCTTTTTACTTGTACCACAATTTGCCACTTCCCAATTAATGAGCATCCACTTTATTTCCAGTTCTTTGCTAACAGCTGCAAACATTTTTGGTGTATATGGACACTTGGCTATTTTGTCAGTGGGGTACATGCCCAAGTTTTGAACATTTTAGTGTTTGATTTGTATAATTTCAAATTGTTTTCCAGAATGTTTGTACTAATTCACCGCTCTACCAATAATATATTAATGTGCTTTCCCCATAATTCCTCCAACATTGGCTTTGAAAAGAAATGTTTAGCTCCTTTCTGAAATGTGCACTTTCATTTCTAAGATTTTAAAATATTATATGATTTGGTTGGTTAAAAAAAATTCCAGACTATGTGTTGAATTAATTATTCACAGATATAGATAAAGGGACAGATAAAAAGTCCCTTTTCAGAGACAGAGAGACAATTTTCCCAGAGAGTCTGGATGAAGGACTAGGGCTATAGAAGAACAGTGCGAGGGCTGGGATGCTATCTTTACTAACCCTCGTAAAATAACTCTCTAACTTTTGTTAAGAAAATAGTGAGCGCAGAAATAAATGTAGCAGGAAATAAAATTTTCTGTAGCTTAGAGAGAGAGACTAAAAGCTTTCTGGCATGCCTTTCAGGAGCTAAAGTCTAGAGAGGAGGGTGGAGGGGATGCCCAACAGACTCAATGCCTGGCTGAAGGGCTTCACCTGCATATGTAGTGATGCTACCAGAGCAACTTTGCAATACCGAAACTCACTCATCAGTTTCCTAATTCATGATTGTAAAATTTCAAGTTATTTACTTTTTTTTTTTTTTTTTTTTTTGCATCTTCCATCCCTTTAGAGCATAAGCTCCCTGAAGGCAGGAATGATTTCATTTTGGGATTTGTGGTTATAGAACATAGCACAGGGCCTGGCATATGGTAGGTGCATGTTATTACATTTTATTTTGTATTTTATTTATTGATTATTGTTAATTTATTGAATTAAATTGAATTTACATATCTTTTAATAGTGGAATTGGGAAAAGAAAGCAAGTCCCATGAGTCTCAGTCTAAGATCTTTTTACGCCATCATACAGTGGACTGAGTATTATGCTTATAGTTAGGAAGATCTGAGTTGAAATCTAGCTACAGGAACTTACTGTGTGATCCTGGGCAAGTTACTTAACCCCTATTCACCTCAGTTTCTTCCATTGTAAAGTGGGAACCATAAAAGCACCCACCTCATAGGGTTGTTTGAGAATCAGATGAGGTGATGTTTGTAAATGCTTAGCACAGTGCCTGATAAACAGTAGATATATAATTTTGTCTGTTTCCTTTTCCCTTCAGCTCATTACTCTTGGGATTTTTCTTTGCTTATTAGAATTTTCACAAGAAGGTAATAATCTCTGCAGTATGTGGGAAAGAAGAAGGAATAATTAGATTTAAAATCAAAAAGGCAATGGTGCTACTGGGGGAGAGAAGAGATTAACACAGTTGGTCAATCAAAGATTAAGGGATGAATTGTGACTTTCAAGAATTAATTTATTTTGCAATTGACTTCAGAGTAGGAAGGAAATCAGGCAGTAGGAACTGAATGATTAGCATTAGTGACAAAGAAATCTTTTTTGGTCAAAAATCAGTTCCTCTTTTTGAAATGTGGATCTTTCTATGTTTTTTTTTTTTTTTTTTTTTGTATTGAGTTAGTAATAATCTCTGTAACAGGATGAGAAGGTGCAGAAGGGGATTTTTCAGGCATGACTACAAAGAAAGATTAAATTGGTACCCGACAGACTTTCTCCCATTCCCCAAGTCTAGATGGCCCTTTGGTTTTCTCCCATTTGTAAACCACATTGCCTCTCTAGCCTCAATTTGCCAAATACCTTTGTTCCTGTTGAGCTGCCCCATATTTAATTGCAGCTTCCAGGTGAATTTGCCAACCTTTGCATTTTTTTTTTTAAAGAGCCATGGTATAACATAAAATGTATTTTGTGTGTATATTATGGTGGGATTAATTTCCTCCTTCCTATTCACAATTCATGCTATTCACAACCAAATCCAAAGGACTATTGGTTATAGAATCTCAACAGGTCTCCATTTCACTTCCAGGCTTCTCTAGTGTTATGTGGATATATACTCATACCTGCCCCCATCCCCAGACTTCAGTTCCCCTTGATGCATTGCCTTCCATAATTAGGCTGTAGGATCTTTGAAAGCAAGAACTTTCTAGCTTGTATTTGCAACCTCAGTGTTTAGTACAGTGCCTGGAACAACAGTAAGTGCTTAAAAATACCTCTTTCCCCCAATCCTACTCCCATCTCTGTCTCTGTTCATCTCTCTGTTTCTGTCTCTCTTTTCAGATTCTATCTACATTTTGGCAACAGTTAACATTAGTTTGCCTAAATAACCTGACATCGTTGGAGTTCATGAAATGGTGAGCAGGTATTTGCTTGCCCAGTGGTCTTTGAATCATATTAATTTTTTTTTTTTTGCATTTTTCTAAAATGGGTATCGAGACCAAATAGATTCTGACCAAGGTAGAGTTTTCAGGCATTAGTATAGGATGATTATAAAGTCTTAATGCAGTTCATTAAAATTATCAATGTTTAAAACCTTACTAAAACATTGAAGTCAACTTGAGTAGGGTGATATGAGGCTGAGAAGGCCTTCCTATTTCTCAAAAAATCCCCCTCCTTCACCCTGTAGGAATTGAGTGAACCCTACTGACTCAGTCTTGGGACTCAATTCTGGATTTATCTCAGTTCCCTTTCTATCCAGTTTATGGAAATTATGAAAAAAAAAAACTTTTTTCAGAACTTAGCCTTGCATGCCTGGAAAACCGGACCACCTCCACCTGTTGCTTGGAGACCCTTAATTGAAAATAGCTTCTGCTGACCAGAAATCCAGTCTGATTTGAAGACCAATGGTGGGGTTTTCTTAGTTACACGTCTCATGCAACCCATCTACCTTACTTGGAAACTGGCCCTGTTCTGATGAATCGGTCACTGTTTCGTTGTTCGTTGGATTGAATACAGAGACTTGAGGGGAGTAGGATACCTCTTTTTCTAATTTCAGGGAATTATACTTGTTTGCTCTTTCCCTCCCCATTTGGAAAGCTCCCAATCTTTTTTCCAATAAGAAATCAAATGACTTAATCATGCATACTTGTTTATATCCTGTTAATTGTTTGCTTTTAATGTATAAAAATCTGTCTTCCCTTGTATTTGGGGTTCAGTGTCAAAGCTGAGGAGGCTGGTCCTGATTTATTATGCAACTGACATACATTAATTAATAAATCTACATGCTCAGGAGGTCAAATCTTTGTTTCCTTGCTCATTTCAATCAATTCTTTTGTTGTACCTCCTTATTGATGCCTGTAATTCTATTACTCATCCATTAATTTGTGTTAAACATTGTTTTCAGGATCTTCTGTTAAGGATCTTATTAGACCATTATAGGGCAGAAAGTGTGAAAAGACCAGATTCTGAGACCAATCTAGAACAAAAATTAAGCTGTTGTATGTTCATGCGCACGTGTGCACACACACACACGCATGCACACACTCATCCCCTGTAAAAGAATGTTCAAAAACTCTCAAGATTCTCCCTCCCCCAAATAGCTGAGTTATCATTTGTACCATGCAGTAGCTCAAAAGAAACGTTAGATGCACAAATTTAGAGACATCTCCACTCCAAATGTTCATATGGACTGTTTGTGTCTAACCTGTGGTAGGGCCTTCTTTGCTCATCTTAGCCTGATCAGCCACAGTTGGGCACACTGTATCTTGATCCCAACCTAGTGATGTCCTTTTGGTCCTCTTCAAACACAAAGTTCAGCAATGAAACCATTTCATCCCATTTAATCAACCCAAGATCTACTGTCTCTCTTACCTATCTGTTATGAGGCCATGAAGTTATTGACTGTCCATCAGGAAATGATCATATTTATCTGAGTCCATGCCTACTGAGGAACACAATGAAAGGGGAGGCAACAGAATCCTATATTGTGTTCTTTTTCATGAAGGGAGGGGTACATGTGTTTTCAATAATCCCAACTTCTCACAACTGAGAATCTGCAAATCATGAGATGCAATGGAGAGTTGCGTGATGATCTGATATAGTTTGGTTGGACTGGTTTCCACCATCACCACCATCTTTACCTCCAGGGAGGAGGAAGAACTATAGGCAAAACCAACTAGAATAACTTCTAAATTATTCTAAACCCAAATTATAATCCTATCTTCTATAGGAAGTCTTTCTCAATCCCCCTTAATTCTAGTGCCTTCCCTATTTTAATTATTTCCTATTTACCTTCTATGTATCTTGATTGTAAAGAGTTTTTTGCATATTATCTCCCCCATTAAGGTGCGGGCAGTGTCTTTTCCCTCTTTTTGTAACCCCAGTTATAAAAACATGATGCTTGTCATATAGTATGTGCTTAATAAATACTTATTAACTATTAATTCATCAAGTTCAGTCCCTAGCATCAGAAGGATTCTACCCTTCTGTGTGTTTATTTTTGTCTAACCAATTCGTGATTAGTATCTTCAAATGTGAGTGGGGAGTCTGCTTATCCTCCAGGGTGCATTGGTTCTAGTCCCAATTTCCCTTTGCTTACTTCAGGGGCCTCTTCCTAGTTAAAATAGAAAATATGCAAGATCCCTGTGAATTAATTGTGTTTAATTACAGGAAAGTACTGAATGAATCAAGATTTCCATCTACTAGTAGAGACTGCCAATTTCAATGCAATTGTGAAAAATTTGGACATTGAATCATTTACATATGAGTACTGATCTTAGTGTCAACTAAAAACCATAGATAATTATCCTAAATGACAAAGTGTAATAGTATTAATTGTTCTTCTTGTGGTAGATATTAGCCATTCTTTTGACCCCAAATACCCATTATTAAGAGACCTAACCCTCAAAAACATGCCTTGTTATTATTCGCCAAAGTTTGTGGTTTAACAAAAGTATCTAAAGGTCAAATTGCCTTCTGAGCTGAGTTTTGGTTTTAGTTTAACTGATCTAAGTTGATTTATGGGTTCATTTTTCAGATGAAATAAATAAGTGTTTGGGTTTGGAGGTTTTTGTTTCATTTTGGGGTGAGTAGGTTCATCTATAAATTAAATGAAATATGATACATGATATGAAAATTTTTCAAATTGGTGATGTATGTCTACAAGACACACCTTTCACTTTTCAGCATCTTTCCCTGCTTATTTCTTTTGGAAAAGATTTTCCCATGATTCTAAGGGAAGACTTTCAGGACTTTACTGAGACCCTAGGGCAGGGTTCTCTAGCTAGAGGTCACATGATCAAGGAATGGTCAGACACAGAGATTAGATAGGACTCAGAGTATTTGCCAGAGTTGCCCTCAAAGGGCCCCATATTAGGAGATCCAGAAATGAGAAGAAGAGAGGTAAGATCTGCTGTGACAGAGGTCAAAATGGAAGAGGGATAAAACAAATGACACAGCCCAGGCTCACAGACTGGAACCAGCAGGGCTAGAGACACAGATCTCCTCATTGGAGGGCTGGGGAGGGAGGTTAGCCTTCAAAACCGTCATATCATCACTGGCATTCTGGTCAGTCTCTATATGTCTAGTCATTGGCCAATTCCCACACGTAGAATGCTTTTCTTCCCCAATTCAGTCTCCTGATTTCCCTAGCTTCTTTCAAAACTCAGCTAAAATCTTGCCTTTGCATATGGCCTTCATGGTCTCCTTTTCCCTACCCAAATACTAGTGTCTTCCATTTAAGATTACATTCTATTGTGTTTCACTCTATATATCTTGTATGTGTAAGATGCATGGTGTGGAGTCATTTTGCATGGGTGGGTTGAGTGTATTCATGAATCTGCCTAGATGTAGCCTGCAGGCAGGCAAGAATAAATGTCTATAGTGTTTTCCTCCGGCTCTTCTTAAAAGGAGACTGATTCTTATCAGGGACAGAAGCAGAAGTTGGGGTCAGAGGTTATTCTCTCCTCAGAGAGAGGTGTTGGACTAGAGTTTTACTTATCTGTTCCATTAAATCATTTTTTTTTTTGTTTAGGATATTAGCTTGATCACTTTCCTTAATATGGAAAGTCCTCCAAAGTATATATCCAGAGCTTAATTCACTTTCCCCCAAATGCTAATTCTATATGTGTACCTACTTCTAAGTGATCACAAAAAGGATACAGATTGAAGGGAAGCAAAAGACCCACTTGTTTAAAACTTTCTGTCCCATTATTTTGCTCAATGTCTTAAATGTATTCCAGTCACTCCTTTCAGTTAAAGCATTAACTATAGAAATCCACTGCTAAAATGCAAATATGTGACTATATGTAGCAGTAGGCAAATAAGCCAACTTCTTCTTTATTTTATTTTATTTAATTTATTTATTTTAATAACTTTTTATTGACAGAACCCATGACAGGGTAATTTTTTACATTATCCCTTGCACTCACTTCTGTTCCAATTTTTCCCCTCCCTCTCTCCACCCCCTCCCCTAGATGGCAAGCAGTCCTATATATGTTAAATAGGTCACATTGTATTCTAGATACAATCTATGTGTGCAGAACCGAGCAGTTCTCTTGTTGCACAGGGAGAATTGGATTCAGAAGGTATAAATAACCCGGGAAGAAGAACAAAAATGCAAGCAGTTTACATTCATTTCCTAGTGTTCTTTCTTTGGGTGTAGCTGCTTCTGTCCATCCTTGATCAATTGAAATTGAACCAGATCTTCTCTTTGTCAAAGAAATCCACTTCCATCAGAATACATCCTCATACAGTATCGTTGTTGAGGTATATAATGATCTCGTGGTTCTGCTCATTTCACTCAGCATCAGTTCATGTAAGTCTCGCCAATCCGCTCTGTATTCATCTTGCTGGGCATTTCTTACAGAACAATAATATTCCATAACATTCATATACCACAATTTACCCAACCATTCTCCAATTGATGGGCAACCATTCATTTTCCAGCTTCTAGCCATTATAAACAGGGCTGCTACAAACATTTTGGCACATACAGGTCCCTTTCCCTTCTTTAGTATATCTCTTTGGGGTATAAGCCCAGTAGAAACATTGCTGGATCAAAGGGTATGCAAAGTTTGATAACTTTTTGGGCATAGTTCCAAATTGATAAGCCAACTTCTTGATCTCCCTCCCTCCTTCTCTCTCTCTCTCTCATCTATCTATATTTTATTTTTGTTTTATTATCAACTATATATAATATATAGAGAGAGACAGAGAGACAGAGAGAGAGAAAGAGAGAGAGAGAGAGAGAGGGAAAGAGATAGAGAGAGAGAAAGAGAGAGAGAGAAAAAGAGAGAGAGAGAATACAAAAAGAGGCAAAAGACAATCTCTTCCCTCAAGAATATGAGAATATATACCAGACAATCCTCAGAATAAATGAGGTCTCCCATTGTGGGTGAGCTAACTCAGCTCATCCAAGAGGGGAAACTCAGTTCTTAGGCAAGGGGAAATTTCCTGAAGTCATGAGCGTAACAAGTTAGGAATAAGGACACGGGAGGAGAGCTGGCTTTTCTGTGGTGGCTTCTTCCCAGAGTCTTTCTCTCCCTTTAGGGACCTGAAGAGATTCTGGAACAAAGTGTCTGCTTCTCATCCAGCTTTCACCCACTTCCCCCCTCACACAAGTGAGGAGTATTGTGTGCTCTCCTCCAAGGAGAGCACAATCTCCACCAAGGAAGAGAATGTGATTTAAATGAACCTTTGAGTCAAGAGCTCTTTGGCACTGTGGTTTGCATGCTCTCCCCCACTGGAATGAGAGCAGGTGGAGAGAAGAGACTTTTTGCTTTAGTGTTTAGCACAATGAATAAGTGCTTAAGAAATGCTGGTCGACATGACTTATCAAAGTAGCTTGACTCTACTGTGGGGCCCAATGTTTTTCTATCCCTTCTTCCTTCTAAGCAATCATTACCTCCATGCTGCTCCTTGATTTTCCTGGATTTCCCATTGCCCTACTCTTCTGTAGTCCCACTGTCCCCAAACTATTAACCCCCTATGTTTCCAGCCCCCCTGGATTATTACAGTATCCTTGGTCTAATGGACAAAGTACTAGATCTGGTTCAGTAGACCTCGATTCCTGGATGACCTTGGGCTCACTTAAGTTCTTTAAACCTCAATCTATTCATAAAATGAAGGATTTGAATGGTGCTTGGCAAATGGGAAGTGTTACATAAATGTTAGCTGTGATACTATCGCCACATGCTATTATCCATGTCACTGATAAAAATGTTAATTAGGACAGGGTCAGTAATGTGATAGTCATGTCGATTATTACATCAATGCATTACCCTTTTTAAATGATTTTTTTTTTTTTTTTTTTTTTTGCATTGTAGGGATAGATTTCTGTAGCCACCGTTTTAACTGAAAGGAATGTCTAACACTTAAGGAAAAGGAAGTTTTGGACAAATGGACTTTTGGCTCCCTCCAATTTGTACCTTGTGGGTGACACCTACTTTGTGCCAATGTAAAGCTGGCACATAAGCTCAGAGACAGGATAAAATGTCAACGTTGTGTTTTCTGAAGCAGTTGGAAAAAAGTCTCCAATGAAGTCTGAAAAACAAAGTCCTGACTCCTACTATTTTATACATAAATTGTCAAAGTCATATTTACTGAAGTGGCTTTTTTCTTTCTCTCTCTTCCTTCTCCACTTCCTCTCTCCTTTTTCTCCTCTTTCTCCTTCTCCACTTCCTCCTCCTTCTCTTCTTCCTTCTTCTCTTCTTCTTCTTCTCCTCCTCTTCTTCCTCCTGCTCCTGCCTCTTTCTCTCTCTTCCTCTCTCCTTCCCTCTCTCTCTGTCTCTCTCTCTCTGCCTCTCCCCTCTTTCTCCTTTCCCCCTCTCTCCCTCCTCCCCCATTCCCTCTCCTCCACCAGCAACAAGAGTTGTCATTAGCACAGGGTTCTCTTACATTACTGCTAAAATGAATGTGTCTGCCATAGCCCTGCATTGAACAGGGTTAAGTACAAAAGTGTTCTTCCCGAATTGAGCCAGCCCTGAGTGCTGGCTCAGCACTTAAGCATTTTGAAGATGACAAAGCTGCTTCCGGCCATGTAAAAATCAGACCTGAAAGATGAGGAAGTCATCTCATTATGGGCAGCCACTATGCAAAGCAATTTTATGACTCAATGGATCTTTAAAGTGAGGAAGTGGCCTTCAAACCCCTTCTGACGTTTTCTCTTTTTGAGATAGACCTGTCCAGATTTGTCATCAATCTTGTCATCAAATCTTGGATTCAGAAGATTCAGAGGTCCTAGATCCATTGGTTTAAATTGGCTTATTGCACTGGACAAGATGACGGGAGAAGAGGTGTCTATTATGAATCAGGTACTGCATTAAGCATTTTACAAACATTTCATTTGATCTTCATTATTATCCCTATTTTACAATTGAGGAAACTGAGTTGACTTACGTAGGATTCCACAGCTAGTGTAATGTAGAAGGGGAGAAGGTTAAGCATTGTTCCAGCTGGTCAATAGACATGGATTCTGAGGGAACAGCATAGAGCTGAGGTGAAATCTAACAACTTTTCAGTGGTGTCACAAATTTTTTTATGTTCTGTTAATATTTAAGCATTAACCTCATAGGAAAGTGTAAAATGGCTATAATTGAAGTTATTGAATCTTATTTATATCTTTCTGCCACTGTTCTATTGAGAGTTTCATATTTAACATTTCTTTTATGTGTAGGAAATAAATATCTGTCCCATATCTGATTCATATTGCACATTGAATACCTTTCTACTCTAATCTCTGGAGAGACCCTGAATATGTATAAGCCAGAAATTAACCCTTAAGTATTTTCCTCCTTTACAGTATGTTTGGGGCAAGATGCTAGATGGCTCTTTGAAGCACTCATTTAAATACCAGGAGTTTCTGCTTTAGTAATCCTAAATCCTTTACAATTATTATTTCATTTGATCCTCATGTAAAGAGTCTGGAGTGCTATCTGTTGTTCATGAGATCATGAAAAGTAGGACATGACTGAACAACAACAGACAGAGAGAGTGTCAACCTGTATTGATAGAGTGAGTTTCTTCAGATGAAAATTCCCTATATCAGTAACCGCCAGTCTAGTTCCCCTTTGGGAATACTTTAAATAAAATCGGAGAGCAATGACCATCCTTAATGGTCCTGGATCTTGTCAAAAGAGGGCTTTCTCTGTCAAACCTTCCTCTTTCCAAATTGATGCCATAGTGGACTCTCTTCCCTCCCTCTCTGGATTTCCCAGAAAAAGGCCAAGAAAAGAAGTTTCAGGTGTCATGGTTGCCCAAAGGCTCACCAGCTGCCTCTTGTCAATGAAGAAAGATAGACAAGATCGATTTTACAGTTTTCCATGCGTCTTAGTAAAATCCATGCTGACTGATGGGGAGGAACTGCCCTCCTTTAAGAGGCTATGGGAGGAATGGGGCTGGGCATGGGAGAGAATGAGGCAAGGAGGAAAACCAGGAATAACTAGAGCAGTTTACTTCCAGCAAAGTTACCTGACAAATCACTGGGCTTCCTCCCATATCTGTGGCCTTTTGTTTTCCAGTAGGCGAGATAGCTAGCTAATATAACAGGTAAAGCACTGGACCTGGAATCAGGAAGACCTGATTCAAATAAATTCAAACAAAATTCAAATCTAGCCTCAGACAGATACTGACTGACTGTATGATTCTGTCTGCCTCAGGGTCAACTGTAAAATGAGAATAATCATAGCACCTATCTCACAGAATTGTTGTAAGAATCAAATGAGACACTATTTATAAAGTACTTAGCATGGTGCCAGGCACACAGTAGGGGCCCAATAAATGCTTGTTCCTTCTCCCTTTCTCCTCCCTTACACTGAAATTCTGGGGACCTTTACCACTTTCCCAACAGTTGTTGATGAGAGTCATGATCTCCAATAGGAGGACTTGGAATGTCCAAGAGTTAACAGGTAGGTAGTAAAATGATAGACCACTATCCTTGCTCTGCCACTGTGGCCCATCAGGGCATGACCATCTGCCTTGTCATCGCACCTGGATTATTGAATTTTGTCATCTTTCCTGTGACAAAGACCTAAGGACCACAGGACCCTGCCATCTGCTCTGTGTTGGGGCCTCCCCTAATTAGAATGTGAACCCTTTGAGGCAGGCATCCGCTAGTTCAACTGTTTTTTTTTTTCCAGCACCCAAAAATGACTTAAATATTTTTCTTTTCCTTATCCTCAGCCAGTTTGTTGCAAGAAAGTTCTCCTAATTTCAAGGCCATTGATCCTTTCATGTTTTGATGCAAAATAGCAAGTGACAATATTTTGAAAATGGACTAGAAAATTCTTAGGAACTTTCTCAGAGATGATCCAAAATGGTTTTACTGATAAAGTTGGAGGGAGTCACTGAATCTATCCAGAGTTTCTTTCTAATGTAATCAGGATTAGGGATAACTTGGTGATGCAATGGGTACAGTGGGATGCAATGGGTGCAATGGGATGCAGTGAAATCAGGAAAACCCAAATTCAAATCCAGCCTCAGGCACTTATTAGCTCTTCCTTGGCAAATTCCAGTGACTCTTCCTTGACAAATCACTGAACCTCTATTTGCTCCAATTTCTTTAATTGTAAAATGGAGATAATAAAAGCACCTATTCCATAGGGCTTTTATGAAGATTAAAAGAGACAATATTTATAAATCACTTTGCTAACCTTAAAATTGTGCAATAAAATAAAACAATAACATTTTGTAATACATTACACATTTTATAAGATATTTTATATTATGCATAATGCTATATTATATACATTATATATTACATATATATACATATATATGTAATATTTTCTATTACACATTATATTATTTATTCTACATCCTATATATTTTATACTATATCTATCTATATAAATGCTATCTCTTAATTATTATCATAAGACATATTCTATAGGCAGAGAGAAAAGGTTTTCAGAACCAACCTGCATGGATCCTTGGGACTCTAGTCTGTTTAGATATAAATTTCCATTGCTGGGAGGGTAGGGAACCGCTTCTGGCTCAAGGTGGTTGGTATATTGTACTCATTTCCTTCAACTAAGGAATTCCCCCTGCTCTGCTCCAGATTAGATTCAATCTTGGCAGAGGTTAGCTTCTATTGAGAGTAGTGCTAGACTTCTTTTCTTATCTTCTTAATCCTTGGCTTGTTAAATCCCTATCCCTAATCAATTAATCAATTCCTAATTAGCCCCTAAATTAATTTCTTTCCAGCCAGATTTTGGTTCATGTTTAAGTTTCCCCAAAGTAGGGAGAAAAGGAAGTAAAAAATGACAATAATAATCAAATAGGAGCCAGGCATTTTTTTCCTAAGCACATGAGACTCACAGTGATGGAATAACCCAAAAAGAGAATTCAGGAACAACTTACAACTATATCACCACAATCTCTTAGGAAACTGATCCTTAAAATCCTGTCAGAGCATAGAGCTGTTTCTGGCATTGCTGATGAGGCATTTTACATTTCACCTCCACTATGTACTGTCCAAATAATTCCTAGCCTTCTAGTTAAATAGGCCCTGTGTGGGCTAGACCTCTTTCCTCATCTTATCCCCTGGCTTTGGTCGGTCATCTGTCCCTTACTAGTCAGCCCTGACCCCAAAGCCCCGGGACCTCATGGAATGTTTGTCCTGTTTGTTCAAATACAGCATTTACTAGCTGTGACTCTGCACATTTAACCTTGTTTGTCTTAGTTTCCTCATATGTAAAATGAGCTGGATAAGGAAATGGCAAACTACTCCATTATCTTTGCCTAGAAAATCCCAAATGGGGATGTGCAGAGTTAGACAGGATTGAAAATAACTAAACAACACAGATAGAGACAGAGACATATATATGTACATATTTGCATGTATGGATGTGTATATAAATAGATGTGTATATATATTATATATATTCTTCTATTATGTTTTCCAAATTAGAAAATCATGATTCTCAAGTCTGAAGATGCACAAACTTTTATTAGTAAATCTCAAAAGAAAATAAATTACATTCACTTCTATTTATTACTACAATGCTCTGTGACTACTGAGCAACTTTGCAAAGAGATCTGCCCTTATGGTCTGAATACTTGAGTTTGGGGAGGGCCCAGGGTCCTAATTTCCCAACCATCTCACTTCCCACTGGAGTATTAACTTTCTGTTCCATCTGAGAAGTTTAACCTGAGGATCAGTGAATTGACTCTTAATTTCCCATTCCAGCTAAGTAAATATTAATGCCCATGAGCACCCTCCTAGGAAATGATCTAAAACTCAATCATGAGTTCATGTTCCCCAGTAGATGGAGAGATAGAACTAACTCTCTCTTGCCTGTCCCTCAAGAAGGATGGGACATACTTGCACAGGTGCACTGCAATGTGATTGCGGACAAAATGAGAGAGGTATTTCTGAAACCGCTCTCCAGCAAAGGCATAGATCACAGGGTTGACACAACAGTGTGTGAAGGCAATGACTTCGGTCACTTTTATGGCCACATCCAACTGTTTGCTATTTTCACAATCCGGATTGAAAAAGAAATTCTGGAAAGCAGCAACGAGCATTGTGAGATTATAGGGTATCCAAAAGAGGAAGAAGATGATCATGATGATAAAAATCAGTTTGACCACTCTCCATTTCCTCTCACTCTTCCGTCTAAGCAGTATTTTTATAATTCCCGTGTAGCAGATGATCATGGTCAGCAGGGGCAAAATGAATCCCAGGAAGTTCAGTTTCAAAGCGTGGAACTGTTTCCATTTTCCCATAGTGTCATGTGGGAAATGAAGACTGCAGGTATGATCATTGTTCTCATTCTGAGATCTAGTGAAGACAATTTCAGGAAGAGAGAACAAGAAAGCCAGGACCCAGGTAAAGATGCTGGTCAGGATGCTGGGGACCACCTTCCTGATCCTTATGGCAAACACTGCATGGACGATGGCCAGATATCTATCAATAGTCAACAGGACGATGAAGAAGATTTCACTGTATAAGCCCACATAATACAACCCCGAAAGGAGTTTACACATGGCATCTCCCAAGACCCAATGCTTTTGCAAATCGTAGTGAATCCAGAATGGAAGCGTAATGAGGAAAAGCAGATCCGAGATGGCCAGGTTGAGAAGGTAGATGTTGGTCATGGTTTTGAGTCTCTTGTACTTCGTGAGGATCAGCACTACTGTGGAATTGCCCAGCAGGCCGATGATGAACACCATCAAGTACAGAAAAGGCACAAACTTGGCGGTCAGGTTTTTGATGTCATGTTTGTAACATGGAGAGGCGGCATAGTCATAGTTAAATTCAAGTGTAGTGAGATCCAGTGGCCATGTAGTCGTGCTCATCCTGGACTGCCCTGTGAGAATAGAAAAAAGTTGATTGTTTGTTTGTTTTGGTAAAAGTTCATGGAATAGTTCCCTGAATCTGGGAGAGGACCTCAGTGACCTCCTAGCCTAACCCATATCTGAACAAGAATCTCCTCTGCTATGTCCCTACCAAGTGATCAGATAGCAATAGAATATAAGCTCTGGGGGCAGCTAGGTGGTGCAGTGGATAGAGCACCAGCCCTGAAGTCATGAGGACCTGAGTTCAAATCCAGTCTCAGACACTTAACAATTCTATCTGTTGTGTGACCCTGGTCAAGTCACTTAACCCTAATTGCCTTAGCAAAAATACACACACACACACAGACACCTGGAAAATAATTAACATAGTAAGTGAAAATACACTAAAATATAAATAACATCAAGTAGGCAAACAAAAGAAATCTTTTGTTTGTTTATCCATTGTACCTAGCACAATGCCTGGAATATTAGTGCTTAATTAATACCTATTGACTGATTGGTCATTAATCCCTGTTTTCTAATATGTACCATACATAATTTTGCAATTCTGAATAGAACATAAGTTCCTTGAGGACAGGGACTGTTGTGATTGTTTTTTTTTTGCTATCTTAGTATCCCCAACACCTAACATAATACCTGGAACTTGATAAACTTTGCTGATTAATTATTGATTGATTAATTTCCAATACAGTTTTCTTCTGATGTATCTTCAGAACACGGTGATGACCCTGGCTTCTTAAAGGCTTTGCCAAGGGATCACAAGCCCTGAAAAGTCATACCAAACTGAAAAGATTCTAGGTACTTCCGCTAATAGAATTGGGCTACAGGGTACAGTCCCTGATAAATAGCAAATACTTTTTTTTATTAAAGCTTTTTATTTTCAAAATATATGCATAGATAATTTTCAACATTCACCCTCGCAAAACTTTGTGTTCAATTTTTTTCTCTCTCCTCTAGACAGCAGGTAATTCAACATATTTTAAACATGTGCAATTCTTCCATATACATTTTCACAATTATCATGCTGCACAAGAAAAATTAAAGAGAAAGGAAACAAAATGCAAGCAAATAACAAAAAGAGTGAAAATACCACACTGTGATTCACACTCAGTCCCCAGAGACTGCTCTCTGGGTGCAGATGGTTCTCTCCACCACAAAACCAGGAACTGGCCTGAATCAGTTCCATAGCAAGCATTTAATAAATGCTTGTTGGATTGGCTCAACTCAGAAGACTGGAAATAGCTGGGTATTGATTGTTACAAGAACTGGCCTGGCTCATGCCTAGGAGGGAGTAGCTCATCATCTAGGGAGGCAATGGCATTTCTGGGCCATGGAAACTCCTGAAACCCCCTACAGAAGCATGGAGGATGGTACTCTACACCTGTAGAGGAAGCAGTAGAACTTAGTGTACCATGTAGCACCTAGAGAAGGGGAAGATCCAGTTTCTATAGGGAGCCAGGTGGGCTGGTAAACAAAAAAGTCAGGCAGTGACTAATGGCAAACTACAGACTATGGCCAGAGCTGCTGTCCCATAGTCTAGTACTCTATGCTCTAGGGAGCAATGTAAAAGCCCATGGAAAGATATTCATTTTCCAAGGGGAGACGCAGTCCCTGATGTCACCACCACCATCACTATCTTATTCGCAAGTAAAGAAATTTGGGCTCTCATTGTCTCTTCCCTGTATAATCACAATGAACAGATGCCAGACTGCATCGTGAGCGTACACAATGATTGTATCTCTTATGAGAATATAATCTCTTCAAGAGCAGAGATTATTTTTCCTTTTGTCTTTGTAGTCCCAATAAAGACAAGGGGTCTGGTACGATTTTCTCTATAAGATGATTTCAAGTTGGGAGCATTCATTGTGCAAATTCCATCCAGGAATACAGATCTATATATTACTCTGCATTTGTAATCTTAGATATTTGTGTGGAGGACTGAAGTCGTGACCTGCCCAAGGTCACTCAGCCAGGATATATCAAACTTGATTCTGACGCCAAGACCCATTCTCTATCCATTTCCCTCACACTACTGCACCTTGAACAAAGTAGATTAACAAGTTCTTGTTGTATACGCCACTGTCTAGCTAGCTACTCTGTACCTCCCCCCCCCCTTTTTTTCATAAGACATTTTCCTTTATTTATTTTTGATTTATCATATACCAGGCTCTTTCTGACTTTCTTTATTTTTAAAATTTGTTTATTGTTTTCTTTTTTCTGGTTATACATGTATGTTAATTAAAAATATACATTTCTTTATGAATTATGTTGGGAGATCTGAACCTTTTTAATTCTCAGAAAGTAAATGACCTAAAGGATTTGGGAATCCACTGAGGGAAAAAACCAGATATGTATGGTTGGGAATTCTGTCCTCCATAAACTGTGAGAAAGATAGGGGCTACATTCTTATGACTCACATACATTACGATCTAATGATGCTATAAGGAAGATTTCCACTGGATTTGAAAAGCACTCTCTTGCTCTAGGATTCTTTGTTTAATTATTAAATAGAAATTACCTCTAAAGGTCATCTAGTCCATCCACCTTCTTCTGGCAATTCAAAACTCAGTCTATCCTTATTTTTAGCAATTTCCAAGGATGAGGAGCTCCAAACTTATTTGGAAGTCTACTTTCCTTCGATCCCCATTTCTCATAGGGCTTAAGCAACAAGTGCCCTTAGAACTCATAGAATTCAATGCTTCATTTTTCAAATGAGGAAAATGAATTAAAGTGATTTTCTCAACCTAATTGAGTTGTATCATACTCAAATCTCCTGAATCCAAGTCCAGTTCTCTTTCCACTGTTAATTCTGTCCCCTTAACACAGTTCTGACCAGTAAATCATAAAAAAAGAAAAAAAGTTACTTACTGGTTCACCGGGCTCTTCTCCCGGCCAATTAAGTCTTCTTCCTAGTCTGAAGATTCTGTCTGAGAAGGAAACACCCAGTTCTTGAGCAAGAGAAATTGGGCTTTAGGGGATCTGATAAGTTTTCAGAATAAGAAATAACTGGGTGCTGCCCTTTACTTCATCTCTTCAGGAGCTCCCTCGTCACAGGCACACAGTGAACACCAACACTCTGAAGGGTTTACAGAGCAGAAATGCCCAGATAATTCTTTTGAACATGTCTTAATTTTCCTTATCTAGCAAAAAAAAAAAAAAAGTCTATGGTGGCAGCTGTAGTTGTGGGATAGTGGGGAGATCAAAGGGTTCTAGGGTTCTAGGAAATGAGCATAAATCATATTAGCCAGTGAACATGGGATTGGACAGGACAGAAGAGTTACTAGCACAAGCAGTTATTTTCAGATATGTATCTGGAAAGATTTCCTCAAGCCAAATTGGGAAGTAGATAGATTTTTTTTTTTCTTTTGCCTCTTTTACAAGCAGCTATTAGATAGTACAACAGATAGAGTGAAGGCCCTGGAATCCTAAAGAACTAAATTCAAATTCAATCTCAGATACTTTCTAGATGAATGATGTTAGGATAGTCACTCAACCTCTCTACCTGCTTCAGTTTCCTAAACTGTAAAATGGGGATCATAATAGTCTCTACCTCTCAGGGTTGTCGTGAAGAGCAAATGAGATAATATTTTGTGATGTGCTTAGCCCAGTGTCTAGCACATAGTATGTCCTCTGTAAATCTTTCTTTCTTTCTTTCCTCTCTCTCAGCACTGTTGTAAGGATCAAATGAGATCACATATGCAAGGTTCTTTGCAAAGTGTTCCATAAATGAATGTGACTTCTTTCTTCTCCTTCTCCTCTTCCTTTTTTCTCCTCTTTCTCCTCCATTTCCTTTTCATTCTTTTCTTTCCTTTTTCATTCATTCCTTTTCCCCCTTCTTCCCTTCTTCCTCTTTGTCTTCCTTCCCTCCGTCCTTCTTTTCTTCCTTCCTTTCTTCCTTTTCCTTTTCTCTCTCATTTTTCTTCTTTCTTTATCTTTCTAGTTTCCTTCCTTCCTTCCTTTTTTCCTTTCTTCCTTCCTTTTTTCCTTCCTTCCTTCCTTCCTTCCTTCCTTCCTCCCTCCTTTCTTCCCTCTCTCTCTCTTTCTTTTTCTTTCTTTCTTCACTATTATTATGGACTTTCACTGAATTATAGTATCACAGAATCTTAGACTTACAGCACAGTATCATAGAATAAAGAGAACCATAAGACCATAAAGCCATTGTATCATTGAATCGCAAAATCCTAGAATAAGAGAAATAAATGGACCTTGAAGATCATATGGTATAACCCTATTCCAATGCTTGAATCTATGATGATAATAATAATTAATACCTAGCATAAATAACACCTAAAAGTGTGCAAAGTAGTTTATACATGTCATTTGAGTATCACAAAAGTCCTGTGAAGTAGTTGCTATGATTATCTTATTCTTACAGATAAGGAAACTGAGGCACAGAGCAATGAAGTTATTTACCCAGGGTCACACAATTAGGGAATGTCTGAGGCAGAATTCCAACTCAGGTTTTTCTGACCCCTAATTGTGGTCTACTTGTCATGCCACCTATTTTCTATAACAGCTTGAACAAATGGTCATCCTACCTCTGGTTGAACGTTCCCAAAGATGGGTACCTCATGTCTTACAAGACATCCCTCACTGACTCAGAGTATCTAAGAAGTTCCTTAGAAGTTTTGTAGACTAACTTGCCCATGAATAATGATTCACTACTGCTTCCCCAACAAGTGACCATCCAGGCCATGCTACAGATCTGTAGTAATAGGAATCCTTTACAACCCGAGGGAGCTTTCTCTACTTTTAAATAATTTAAGTGGGAGTTTTTTTCTTATAATGAGGACTAAATGTGCCACTGTAATTTCCACCCAATAGTTTATGTTCTGCCCCTTAGGGCCAAGCTGAACCTATCTATCTAGTTCTCTGTTAGACAGCAATGCTGTCAAACTGAAATAGAACCAGATCCCTGCTGACCATATTTTGACTTGGAGAACCACAAATTCACAATAACTATGTTTTATTATATTTTTACTCATTTTGCTAAACAGTTCTCAATTGAATTTAAATTTTTTCATTAATGTTTTCTGTTTCTTACAACACTTAATATTAATTTCAAAGTCAGGAAGTAGACAGGAAGAATGAGCAAACAAAAAATGAATTCCACCATAAAAACCTACCATGATGAGAGGGATGCTAAAGACACAAACTCAGAAGAAGACTTAAATATCTATAATCAAAGCCTCAAAGAAAAACACACTGTGGACACAAAATCAATTAAAATTCTAAAAAACAAATAAAATGCTATCCACCTTCAGAGAAATAGATGACAAGAGGAACATAGTACAGTTTACGTGTAAATATATGTCATATATATGTAAACATGTGTCTCATGTTCTCTGTGTCTTGGAAGAGATGAAACAAGATTTAAAATATTTTTATAAATGAGAGTGCTAGAAGGGAAAAATGGAAAAGAAATGATAACTATGGAATACAGAATTGGAAAGGAAATTAACAGCTTAGCAAAAAAAAAAAAAAAAAAAAAAAAAAAAAAAAAAAAAAAAAAAAAAAAAAAAGGCACAAAATCTTGCCCAAGTAACAAATTCTCTGAAAATTGGAATGAGCCAATGATTTTATGAGATAAGAAATATTAGACAATGTTAAAAGACAGAAAAATAGAAGAAAATATATGGTATCTCCTAGCAAAAAATATACCATTACATAGCTCCACATTGTTGGCTACCTGAAGGCCATGACCAAAACAGATGCTAGCCATTATATTTCTTTTTTTTAAATTCTTGAAGAGAAAAAAAAAAGTCAAAGAATGGCTTTTTAAAAAAATTTTATTTATTTATTTATTTTTATTTTTTTAAATAACTTTTTATTGACAGAACCCATGCCAGGGTAATTTTTTACATCATCCCTTGAACTCACTTCTGTTCTGATTTTTCCCCTCCCTTCCTCCACCGTCTCCCAAGATGGCAAGCAGTCCTATACATGTTAAATAGATTACAGTAGATCTTGGATACAATATATGTGTGCAGAACCGAACAGTTTTCTTGTTGCTCAGGGAGAATTGGATTTAGAAGGTATAAATAACCTGGGAAGAAGAACAAAAATGCAAGTAGTTTACAAAAGAATGGTTTTTTTAAAACCCAGTCAAAAAGAAAAAAAAAAGAATCAACTTGGAGGGGAAGACTTTCAGGGTTTCTGGTCAAAACAGAAACAATTGCTTTTTAAGTTTACTCTGAGGCAATCAGGGCCAAGACAAAGACCAGGGTGGGTTTGGCCTAAGACCTTTTATTAGCCAATCAATGAGAGCCAGAGTGATTTGATTTTTGAAGCACCGTCATTATGAAAGAAATCTTGGTAGGTTAGCAAGGAATTAAGGAAGAAAAGAAAGGAGGAAGGGAGGGATGGAAGGAGGAATGAAGCTAGTTGTTTTGCCCAGTATTCAGTGGGGCAGTTCCTACACACAGAGATTGTTGTCCTTTGTTCTTGAAGAGTACCATATCAGGGAGGTATGTGCAAAGACATCAACCTCACTTTCTTCTCCAGAGTCATCTGGGTCTATTGGCAAGATATGGATCAAGATGACTGTATATAGCCTTGAATGCAGTGTAAGAACTTGGCTTTTTTAAGCTAAGGTCTTTAACAGGTCTTATTTTAACTGAGGCAACCACCCTTTCAGTGATTAAGGCCAGGCAAGAAAGAAATGAGAATAATATCACTGACACAAAACAAAATGTAGTTTCCCTATTTATCTTTTTGGAATAAATCTGTTTTAGTTTTAACTTTGGCTGACATCATGAATACCAACCCTGATTTTTAACACAATAAATTCTACTCATGGCTTTTATGTTTGTATGTATCTCTTATTTTTATAGCATTTCCTAAAAACAAAATATTGTTGAATTCAAATTTTTATCTGCTCTCAGTTGACATTTTATGGGTAAATTCATCCCATTTACATTCTAAATCATAATTATTTGTTGTATATTTGCTTCCTAACTATTTTTCCTCACTATCTTCATTTCTGCCCATCTCTCCTCTAATTTCTTTCTACTTACTGCATTGCCCTCCTAATCCTTTACCTACCCCTCCCCTCACCCTATACCCTTGCACTCTTATTTCTTTATGAATTTATATATATATATATATATATATATATATATATATATGTGTGTGTGTGTGTGTGTGTGTGTGTGTGTGTGTGTGTGTGTTGTTCCTTCTTTAATTCTTCCCAATGAAAGTAAGTTTTCAGCACTACCCATCCTTCTCCTACCTACTTTCTCTCTATCAAATTTTCCTTTTTTGTCCATTTATATGAGATGAGGTCCTTTATTGAGTTCCTTATAATTGTTCTTTAATGATCATATTTCTCCTGGGTTTTACATGTCAATTTTCCCCTTAATTTCTGCTGTTTTTGTCATAAATATCCAAAAGTCTTTCAGTTTGTTAAATATCCTTTTTATTATTAACGTTGTTGGGCAAATTACTCTTTGTCATAACCCCAGCTCCTTTATTTTACAAAATATATTATTCCAAGACCTTCAGTCCTTCAACATAGTAGCTACTAGGTCTTGTGTAATCCTAATTTTAGCTCCATATTTAATTTTTTTCTCATTGCTTCCAATATTTTCTCCTTAACTTCAGAGATAAAGTCAAAAGACAGAAAAATGGAAAAAAAATATATGGTATCTCCTCAAAAATAGGTTATAGCATTACACAGCTCCACATTGTTGGTGCCTGAAGGCTATGACCAAAAAAGATGATAGCCATTATATTGTCAGTTTTCCTCCTGGGATCTCTTTTAGGTGGTGATCAGTGTATTTATTCTATTTCTGCTTTGTTTTCTTCTTCTATAACTTGAGGGAAATTTTCCTTGATAATTTTTTATAATATTGTATGGAGATTCTTTTTTATCATAATTTTCAGATTTCCTATTCTTATATTATTTCTCTTTGATATGTTCTTCTGATAAGTTATTTTTCTGATAAGATGTTTTACATTCTTTTCTATTTTTTCATTCTTTTGATTTTTTTTGTTATTTCTTTGTCTTAGAACATTATTTGTTTTCCTTTACCAAATTCCAGTTTTCGAGGAATTACTTTCTGTCTTAAATTTTTGTTTCTCTATTTCAAGTTGGTTTACTTTCTTTTCATAATTGTCTTGGTTTTCTTGGATTACTTTTTTCTCCTAATTTTTCCTCAATCTCTGATTTTTAAAGACCTTTGAAAATTCTTTTAAGACATACTTTTGTCGACCACAGAGAGGCCTGGAGAGACTCACATGAACTGACACTAATTGAAATAAGCAGAACCAGGAGATCATTATACATGACAACAAGAAGACTATACAATGATCAATTCTGATGGACATGGCTTTCCTCAACAATGAGATGATTTAAAAAAGTGCCACTTGTGCAGTGATGAAGAGAGCCATCTACATCCTGAGAGTGGACTGTGGGAATTGATTGTGGAACACAACATAGCATCCTTATTCTCTCTGTTGTTGTTTGTTTGCATTTTTTTTTTCTTTCTCAGGTTTTTTTCTTCCTTCTTAATCTGATTTTTCTTATGCAGCAAAATAACTGTATAAATATGTATTCATATATTCGATCTAATACATATTTTAGCATATTTAACATATTTTGGACTATCTGCCATCTAGGGGAGGGGGTGGAGGGAAGGAGGGGAAAATTTGGAACAGAAGGTTTTGCAAGGGTTAGTGTTGAAAAATTACTCATGCAGATGTTTTGTAAATAAAAAGCTTTAATAAAAATATTCATTAAAAAAAAGAAAAGAAATACATTTTTGCTTGGGACCATTTGACCATTCCCATTGAAAAAGGTGTGGTTTGTTAAGCTCCATTATCTTCTCCTGATTATGAACCTATTTCTTCTCTATGCCCATAGTAGCTATATATCATTAGGCTCCTTTGCTTGCTCATTCTTATTTTTTGTTTGTTTTATTTCATTTTTAGAGGCTATTAGTATGAGCAAGTTGTAATTTGAAGTCATGGGGAATTAAGCCCCTAGTCTCAAGGACTCCTTAATGTTATTTTCTGAGGTCTTTCATGGGACTCAATCTTGGGCGTTTCTTTCCTCTTTTAAGCCACAGCTAGAGCCCCAGTCATTCTGTCCCTCATATGATCTTACTCCCTGTAGTCTCTCTGGGGGCTGCAAACTATTGCTGTCCTCTCTTCCTTGGAACTGAAACCAGGCACTCACAACCAGTAGGGTTCCCACCCCTCTGCTACTGCATTTACCAAGAAAGTTAGCTCTTTCTCCTCTGCATCAGCCTAGCCTAGAACATGTCTGGTGCCCACTGCTGTGTTTGGTATTCTTCTACAGTGGAAGTTCCTTTGATCTTCTACTCTGCTGTCAGACCTCCACACTATGAGATGAAAGTTTCTAAGGCTGAGGCTGCCTCATTATCCCAGATACCCCCAAGGTTTGTTGTTTGTTGATTTTGCAGATTTGGCTTTGAAAAGTTTGCCCATTTTCTGCCCTTAGAAGTCAAGGCTTTCTTGGGTCTTGTTAGATTGTCTTGGGAGAACAACTGTTTTATTCTGACTTTCATTTATTCCTGTTACTCTACATTCTCTCTGACACAATGTTCTGTCTTCATTTGTGGAGGAAATTTGAAGAGCCAAAATTTTTCTAACCTACTCCATCATCTTCAGAGAAAGTTCTTTTCTAGCCATTATATTTCAAGAAATCATAAAAGAAAAATTCCCAGACCTCTTAGAGCCAGGAGATAAAGTGGAAATAAAAGAATCTACTGGTTACTTCTGGAAGAAATTCCCAAGCAAAAACTCCCAGGAGCATCATAATGAAAATCCATGGTTGGTTATTTTGGCTATGAGAGTCCCTAAGTCTTTCAAGCTTCTTTGACTTTAAAATATTGCTTTTTAAATTATTCTCCTGATTTTGTGTTAGTTTGTTTAAGTATGTAAGTCTCCTTAGGTTTTCTTTGGAACCATTTCCTTCATCATTTATGACAGTATAATAGTATTACATCACAGTGATGAGCCATTATTTATTCAGTCATTATGCAATTGATGAGCATCTCTTCAATTTCGAAATCTTTGTTTCCTCAAAAAAAGAATTACAATTATATATATATATTTATATTCTTAAAGTTTTTGTTTAAAGTTAGTCCTTATCCCTCTAATTCTGTCTTCTCCTTCTTCTGTTTTCCCTTTTATATCAGCCACTCTCCCCACCTCTTCTTCCTTGTTTATCTAAATTTCTATTTGTATATCCCAATTTCGTGAGATATTTTCCCCTAACTTTCCTCTTCCTTACCTCCATTGTATTCTTTTCCCATTTCATTTCCATTTTTTAAAGATCAAAAACTATACAGAACCAATTCCAGATTCTGTCTAATTAGGTTTCCTCTGGGATTCATAATAATAATAGGATTCAGAGAAGAAAAACAAAAGTAAGTATCTTATTTTTGTTTAGTACCTCATGATTCTTCATTCATGTTTATCTTTTTAAAAATATATATTTTATGTATAGAATTATTGCACGTGGTTAACATATATTGTATTACTTGCTGTCTAAGAGAGGGGATGGGGGAAGGAAAGAAAAAAATTGGAATACAAGGTTTTGCAAGAGTAAATGTTGAAAATTATTTTTCCATATATTTTTAAAATAAAAAGTTATTATTTAAAAATATTTATCTAAAACTTAAATACAAAATAGAAAAAAAATATTGTTATGTATTGCAGAACATAAGAGGATTCAAAATATGAAACAATAAGTCCATTTCAGGAAAGCCTAAATGATAATCTCTGCGCATTGTGTTCAGAGATACCCATTTTGTCTTTGCTTCCTTGTAGATTTTCTTTTGTTCTCTGTGGTGTGGTTTTTACTTTATTCTTTTTCTTTCCTTTCTCCTCCCTCATCCCCACAAAAAACTAAAATTAAGTAGGATATATTTATATCTGTATATATGCACACGATATACATAAATATACAGAGATTTCTATAATCATATACACATATATTCATACACATTTATACATATATACACATATATATGTATATGCCTATACATTCATATACATCTATGATCTATGTAAGGTCGTACTATGTTTGTTTGTCTTCTGTTTCTCTGAAGATAGATAATATCATTGTTCATAAATCCAAGTCATTCCTTACTTTTCCAACTCATCATTTCCTATGCCACATCAATATTCCAACTTTATACTGCCTAGTCATTTAGATAGTCTAAAATAATATTGATTAATACAGATGATATATAATACAGTTTCTCTATTTTTTCCTTTTTGATTAAATCTATTTTAATTTAATTTTGTCAGAGATCAATGATTACTACCCCTGCTCTTTTCTAATAAATTATACTTCTGATCATTACTATTATGCTTGTGTCTATGTCTTATTTTCCATCCCTCCTGACTTTCTGCTTTACTTCTACCCATTGCCTGGATGTTATTAGCCTACCACTTGTCCTCCTTCCCCATTCCTTCTCTCCCTCTTTATCCATTTATCTACATTTCTTTTTATTTTCCATTTATCTACATATCTTATCACATTCCTGTTAATCTACATACTTTCATATGCCCCACCTTGGTCTTATTCCTTCCCCCTCTTATTTCTTTATAAATTTAGAAGACTTTTGTGCTTTTCTAGATATTTCCTCTTTAATCCATTCCCAATGTAACATTCCAGAACTACCAACCCTCCTCCCTCACCTGATTCCTCTGTGTCAATTCTTCCTCTCACAGCTCATTTGTATAATCATTTTGTTTACATTTTCTTACATACTTTTGCTTTTTAAAATCACATCATTCTCAGCTCTACCCCAATCTTTCTTTTGAATTACACAATTACTAATGATAATTTTAAACATATGGTTTATATTTCCACATATGAAACATAAAGTTTGTCCTTATTGAGCTCCTTGTAATTTGTCTTTGATGATTACCTTCCATTTCTCATGGATCTTATATGGCAAATTTTCTACTAAGTTCAGGTCTTTTGCAATAAAATCCTGAAACTCTGGCAATTTATTGAATATCCTTTTTAAAAATTCATGGTTATGCTTAACTTTTTGTGTATGATATTTTCAGTCACAACCACAGTTTTGTTTTTTGTTTTTTGCTCTTTGATATATAGTGTTCTGAAATTAGCAGGTTTTTAAAAAAAAATGTAGCCAGTACTAGATCTTGAGTGTTTCTAATTGTGGCTCCACCACAATTGTATTGTATTTTTTTTCCTTGTTGCTCATAATTTTTTCTCCTTGACTTGGGGTTTTTGAAATTTGGCCATGATATTTCTGTTGGTTTTCCTCATATTTTCAAGTGGTGATTAGTGGATTTTTTTTTCTGTTTCTACTTTCTCTTTTCTCCTAACAATTCAGGATAATTTTCTTTATTTGTATTATTGTATCAAGATTCTTTTTTTAATCATAAATTTCAGGTAGTATTCTCTTACTGTTGTGTTCTTCAGATCTATAATTTTTCTTATGGAATGTCTCACATCCTTTTCTATTTTTTCATTCTCATTTTTTTGTTTTATTATTTCTTGATCTTTTATAACTTTGCTGTCTTCCCCTCAATGAGGTTTAGATTTAGGGAACAAAAATAAAATTAGGGTTTCTGGTGGTCAGGGAGTTAAATGATAAAGTCTAGTGACAGGTTCGGGGTTTAGGGAACCAAATGGAGAGGTTTGGCTCTTCTGTAATCCCTTGGGATTCAGCGCAAGAGTAGGAAGTTTTGGGACTCCCTTCTGGTGGCGCAGAGGGTCTTTGTAAAGTAATTTATAGACCCAAAAACCTAGATTGATAAAAGAGGTTTATTATGGGGATTTGAAGTAAGGTTAGAAATCCTGACACTGAGGCATAAAGTCTGGTTAGGGAAATAGGTGAGGATAAAGAGAGGATGGCACTGGAAAAGAATATTATTCCAGCAGGCAGATCTATGGAAAATGGAGTTTTGTACTGAGAACACAGTTCTCAGTGGGCAGAAAGTCCTGGTAGCTAAGTAAACTACCGAGGTCCATCTGCAAAGAACTTAGTTGATGGAAGCTCATTATATTGCTTGTGTTGGTGGGGGTTGCGAAACCTAAGCAAATCATCAGAATGGAAGCTGGGACAACTGGAGCAGATCAGGACCAGTGGGGGCTGGGAGAGCTCAAGTTGGCTCAGATCCAGTGGGAGCTGGGACAAGCCCAGATCTCCTATTGGAATTCAAGGGATGCCTTTGACTAGGATTTGTGAATCGAAGGCCTTGGCATCCTGGACTGATATGTCTCAGCCAGGAGGGGCTGGGAATCTGAAAGGAATCTGAAAAGAATCACAAATCAATAGGAAATGCAGTTTCTTAAAGGGACCACAACCTGCTTCACCCTTGTCCAATTCTAGTTTTTGAGGAATCATTTTCTTCCTTAATATTCTAGATCTCCTTTTCTAGTGGATTGACTTTCTTTTCATAACCTTCTTGTTTTTCTTGGATTGTGTTGAATGTGTTTTCCCCTCAGTCTCTCTTATTTGATTTTTAAAGTTTTTTTTTTTTTTTTAGTTCTATGAATTCTTTTTGGGCAGATGACCATTTTACGTTACTCTTTAGAGTAAGAGAAACTTTGTTTTTACTTCAGTGTCTTCTTCTGAAGATGAGCATATAATCATATTTATTTTCTATGATTGGGTTCTTTCTCCTTTGCCTGCTTTAAAAAAATTATAGCAATTTTTTTGTGCAATTACTTTAAGTCCTGGTGTATCAGGGATGGTACTTCTGGTCTCAGGTCCTCCTTTAATTTTCCCCTCTGGCCTAAAACCCCAAACCAAGAACTCTGCTCTCCTGTAAGAGCCCACAGCTGCAGGTTCCCTTTTCCACCATTTTTGCATTCCTCAAGCATATGCTGGTTCTTTCTTGCCATGTTTTGTTAGCACAGATGGGTCTAGTGTCTCTTATATAGAGGTTCCCTCAATCTTCCCTTGCTCAGATACCTAACTTCCCACACTATGCAGGAGGTGAAAATATCTGTAGCTGGCCTGGGGCTACTTCACAACCCAGTTAGGCCCAGGACTTGCTGCTGATTGTTTCACAGAAACTACTCTGAAAATGTTTACACTTTACAAAGGCCAAGCATCTGTTCTGGGATCTTTTTTCAGATCTGGGTTGTCCCAGAAGCACCACAGTTCTGTTTTGGCCCTGTTTTGAATTGTTTGTGGGGGAGATCTGAACAGCTTGGGATTTTCTAACCTACTCCACCATCTTCCTAGAATGTTCCCTATGTTTATCTTTTTATGATTTTTGACTTCTGTTTTTAAACTTCATCCTAAAATTCTCCTAATTTCTTAGACATGTCATTTCATATGTTATAATAGTACTAGAGCATTCATATAGCATACTTCACAAAGAGATTTCTCAATAATCAAACAAGTAGTTTGTTTTTAATTTTATTTTTTATTTTATTCTTTACAACCACAAAGAGTACATCTATGAATATTTTGGTAAACAAGGACCATTCTTTTGGTTACTGTCCTCTTAGGAATATGTGTTCAATAGTGGGATCATAGGGTTAAAGACTATGAACAGCCTAGTGGCTTTCTTTGCATAGTCTCAAACTATTTTCTGCCAAAATGGACCAATTCACAGCTGTAGCAAAAGTGCTTGTATTGCCACAGCTTAGTCAATCTTTTTCTTGAATGTAACATTCATTGATCAAAGAAGGTAAAAGAACATCTAAAATGATATCTTTGATACATAAAACAATACCTGTAATGTAATAGGAGCTTAATAAATGCTTTTGTTAAAAAAAAAAGTCGACAGATTGATATATTTTCTTTGTCTTTCATATCCTGTCTGTGTGGCTATCCTTGCAATATCAGTGGTAATATTGACACCAAGCTACTTTGCAGCTGTTTGGAAGTGGAAGTGGTAGGCAAAATAATTTCTCCTTCCTCTTCTTAGTTCCTACCAGAATCCCCTACTATAATTACAAAATGCTTTTCACACAAATAAAGTTAGGTCTAAACAACTGGGAAAATATCAATTGCTCATAGGTAGGTCAAGCTAATATAATAAAAATAACAATTCTACCTAAATTAATTTATTCATTCAATGCTATATCAACCCAGCTACCAAAAAATAATTTATAGAGCTAGAAAAAAAAAACAAAATTCATCTGGAAGAGCAAAAAAATCACAAATATCAAGGCAATTTATGAAATAATGCAAACGAAAATGACCTATTCCTACCAGATCTAAAACTATATTATAAAGCAACTGAGTAAGAAACAGAGTGGAAGATCAGTGGAATAGTTTTGTTACATAAGGCACAGTAGTAAATGATTATACTAATCTATTGTTTGATAATCCCCACAATTCCCAGTTTTGGGATAAGAACTCACTATTTAACAAAAACTGCTGGGAAAATTGAAAAATAGTATGGTAGAATTTAGGCATAGACTAACATCTCATACCATATCCTAAGATAAGGTCAAAATGGGTACAAGATTTAGACCTAAAAGGTGATATCATAAAAAATTTAGGAAAGCATGGGATAGTTTACCTGTCAGATCCAAGGAGAAGGGAAGAATTTATGACCAAACAAGATTTAGAGACCATTATAAAATGCAAAATGGATAATTTTGATTACATTAAATTAAAAGGTGTTTCCACAAACAAAACCAATGCAAATAAGGTTAAAAGGAAAGCAGAAAGCTGGAAAATAATTTTTATAGTCAGTATTTCTGATGAAGACCTTATACCTCAAATATAAAGAGAACTAAATCAAATTTATCAGATTACAGACCATTCCCCGATTGATAAATGGTCAAAGGATGTGAACAGGCAGTTTTCAGATGAAGACATTAAAACTATTTATAATCACATGAAATAATGCTCTAAGTCACTAATGTAAATTAAAACAACTCTGAGACACCACTTTACACTTATCAGATTGGCTAATATGACAGAAGAGAAAAATGATAAATGTTGGAGATGTGGGAAAATTAGGACACTAAGGCATTGCTGGTAGAGTTGTGAACTGATCCAACCATTTGGGAGAGCAATTTGGAGCTATGTCTGAAAGGCAATCAAACTGGGGATACCCTTTGATTCAGTAACAGCTCTAGCAGGTCTGTACTCCAAAGAGATCACCAAAAAGAGAAAGGGACTACAAATACCAAAATATTTATAGCAGTTCTTTTTGTGTTGGCAAAGAATTGGAAATTGAGGGAATGCCATTGAAAAATGGCTAAACACGTTGTGGTATGTGAATGTAACAAAATAGCATTGTACTATGAGAAATGATGAGCAGGCAGATTTCAGAGAAACCTGGAAAGACATACATGAACTGATGTTGTGTGAAGTGAGAAGAACCAGGAGAACACTGTATAACAGAAAGAGCAACATTGTGGTATGCTCAGCTATGACAGATTTAGCTCTTATCAACAGTACAATGATCCAAGGCAATTCTAAATGACTCAACAGAAAATGCTATCCACGTATAGAAAAAGAACTGTAAAATATGAATGGAGATTGAAGCATACTATTTTCACTTTTGTTGTTGTTTTTTTGTTTTGTTTTGTTTTGTTTTTCTGGCTTTTCTATTTTGTCTTGTCCTTTCTTTTACAACATGACTAATGTGGAAACATGTTTACATGATTGTACATATATAATCTATATGAGATTGCTTGTCATTTTGGGGAAGTGGGGGAAATTTTGAAACTCAAAGTCCTATAAAAAAGAATGTTGAAAATATAACTGGAAAAAATAAAATATTTACTAAAAAAAAAAAATCATTCCTACCAGAATAAGAGATCTTGAGAAAGTGGATTCAAAAAGTCATTGATTGGCTTAAGAAGGCAGATTTTAAATAAACCTTCCTTGAATTGAAATTGATTTCAGAAAAGAACAACACCCCCAGCAACTAGTCCTTCTAGAAAGAGAGGTTCCCCAAAGAGAAAAATTGGATGGTATTGAGGGGCAGCTTTCTGTTGAGAAAAGAGTAGGACTTCCTTGATTCAAAACAACCTCATCTTTTGGAAAAGATACTCTTAATCTGAGATTCAGATGGCATAATACAGAAGATCTGCTCCCAATTCTTATCAGGGAACAGCTGAGGAAGCCTAGACCTACATGTTCAAGAACTTGGCTATTAACATATTTCCAAACTAGAATGAAAGTCATAGGCAGAATTGAAAGATAATTCTCAGAATCTCAAAAGGGTCTTGTCTCTTTAACCCTCCTTTTCTATGTAAAAAGGAACAACAAGCAGAAGTTCCTATATTTTTCTTAATCACACACACACACATATATCTAATATATAAATGTATATTCTTCCCCAGGCAGCAAAAATCAATCTTTTCTCCCTCTCGTTTCCAACTGATAAAGAAGGAAAAACAAAACCAAACTATAGAAGAGTAATAAAGCATGCTGTCCACCCTGTTTACCTATTTAATAAAGCATGCTATCCACCCTTTTACTTGAAGACTCATATGAGCTGATGTGCTCTTTTTGTTTTTTGTTTGTTTTGTTTGTTTAAAATTTTAAAATTTTATTTTCCCCCAATTACATGTAAAAACAATTTTAAAAAATTTTCTTTTATAAATTTTAAGTTTCAAATTCTCTTCCTCCCTTCCTTTCCTCCCACTGAGATGGTGAACAATTTATATATTATAAAGGTGAGGTCATGCAAAACCCATTTCCACATAAGTCATGACACACTCTTGTCATCTCAGATGAGGAAGAGAGTTGTCTGAGTCATAGCTAAGTAGGAATCCTCTCCATAACATTCCTAACAAATGTATTTTATTCTCCTTCTGAAAATGTTTAAAGATATGGAATTCCCTGCTTTCATATGAACCCCATTCCATTTGGGACATCTCCAGTTTCCATATAGAAAATTGAAATATGCTTCTTGGAAATTTGCATTCATTGCTTCCTGTTGGACTAGACAAAATAAATCTCCATTACACAACAACTCTTCAAAATCTTGAAGATGCCATCGTGTCTTCCCTCCTGCCTATTCTATCTTTCCCTAAGCTAAGCTTTCTCCAGTCTCTCCTTATATGTCACAAAGCCAGGTTCCTTCATCCTTCCTTGATATACTTCAATTTGGCAGTGTCCTTAAAATGCCCCACCCAGAACACTATCCAATCCACATGTTTTCTGATTGTGACGAAGTATAGGAATTATTTCTAGTCTCCCTCATGCTGAAAACAATGTTTATATTAATTGATGTATAAAATTAAATTAAGCCTTTGGCTACCACATCACACTGTTGACTTATATTGAATTTATAGTCCACTAAAACCAGTAGGTCTTTCTTCTCATGGTATATTGAGCTAAGATGTCTAGCTATATTTTTCCCATCCTGCATATGTAAAGCTAATTTTTTGTAACTCAAGGGTGTGATTTTATGTTTAGACTTATTGAATTTATCTATGATATTTAACCCATCATTCTTGCTATTGAAAGTTTTTTGGGTCATGACTTAACCGTCCATCATGTGACCTCTTTCTTGTATCTTGTTCCAGCCCACCAATCTGATAAGCATGATATCAATACTTTCATCCAACAATTTATTTTTTGAATTGCTAGACATAATGGAAGGCCAAGGATAGATTTCTATCCACTAGAAAAATATATGCACCTGAAAACATTTGTATATGTCGATCCAGATTGTGATAAATCCATTGATTAATACTTACTAAGTTGAATGGTTTGTATATGTCTGAATCCCCTTAACTATACCATCATTCAGTCCCAGTTTCTCTATCTTGTCATAACACTGTGATTAAAGGGTTCATTAAATGCATTCTAGAAGTGTGAGCATACTCTGTCTCTGCTCGTTGATAGATTTTTTGGGTCAACTTGGAGATTTTTCACTTCCAACTTTAAAACAGAAGAATGTGTGCTTTATTTGGACGTGTGCCTGTAAACACATACATGGATTCCTAATATTTCTGCTTATGTAGACAAAACCACATGCAAACCAAATGTAACGATTAATTTTTAGATCATGATGGCAACAGTAATTTCAATGGACTCCTTTTTAAATATTTCAATAGATTATATAATCTCATCTTGCTCTGATACTGCATATCAGTCAAGCCTCACTATTCAAGCCTTCTGATAGCCTAGAAATCAGCCATAATATATCCAACTAATTTAGTAGGAACCTGTCAGTTTTCCACATTTTCTGGATACTTACGCAGTAGTGGGAGTGATCATCTCTACTCTCCACCCTGATAACCCAGCAGCCCACCTCCTTTTCTGATTTCCATTTCTTGGATGAAATCCCTTATGAAATTCGTCATTGGAATATACTAAGGCTTCTATATCCATCTCTCCATTGAATCACTTGAAATTTAGACACTCAGAGATTGAAATGTTTTCATAGCCCAGGGAGATATAAAGGGCATTCTTCAGCTCCTTCACTTCTAGCCTCAATACATCCTGGAAAGACTCAATGCTACCAGTTCTTCATGGCATTTACCATTTGATATATTTAGTCTTTCTGTCTCCCTGTCTTTGTTTCTATCTCAGACTCTTTATCTCTATCTTTGTCTGTCTCTATTTCTCTTTCCACTTATCTCTATCTCTTGGACCGACACTCTAGGTTAACAGAGGGGCTAAACATAAAATTGGGATAATGATGCTGCTGCATTGTATTATATTTGGGAAATTGTTGAATGCTTACAATAATTCTGAACTATGCCTACCTTTTCAGTTCTAATATTGTTCTAATAATGCTAAAGCTGTAGCCATAATCATGGGGGAAATAATCTTGATAGAACACAAAGGGCAAAGAGTCTAAAAAGCAAAGGAAAGATAGTCACTGGACGTAAGAACATAAGAAGACTCCTCACTTATTGCCAATAATGATTTAGCCATGAGAAGTAAATAGTATAGAAGGGCATTTATGACCAGAAAATGGATGTGGACTGGTTATGTGGTGAGAATGAAACAGCTAGCCTAGTATAATATTAAAAATCTCTGAGATTCTTTTTTAAAAAAAAACATCAGAGGATGGCCTTCATGGAAGATTCACACACAAAAAAGGGATAAGAATTGCTCAGGATAACAGAGTATGGAAAGGGTACTGCAAAAATAAAATCATGGGTAGTAAACAATTTCTATTTGCATAGGAAATAGCAGTTATTTTTTATTACTTTTTTAAAAAATTCAGACCTGTAATTTTATTGATATAGGGAATTCTTGATATGGAAAAAAAATCTTTTCACTGAAATAAAGGGACAACTTGTAGTCATAGAGATACCTAGACCACGGGGAGGTTAAGGGACTTGCTCTGTCACACCTCATATATATCAGGAGCAAGACTTAATTCCAGGTCCTTTAGACCCTGAGGTGGGCCATCAGTCTACTATGTCTCATCACTCTCATGAGTTATATGCTGTTTATAATCAACTAGTGTATCCTTTGTGTCAGAGGTTCTCCTGCAGCATGACAAATCTGGGTACATTTCCAAGGAATGCCTCAGTTCACTGGCTCCTTTTCTCTACTCAGAAAATCTGAGGAATAGAATTCAAAGGAGGAAAGTTTCATGTGTAGGTTAAAAACATACAAACAAGCCAATAGATCTCGTAACAGAGCCTGTAGAAAATAACAAAGCATACTAACTGAACAATCCTTCCAGGGACCTCTAATGCCTCATTTGCATATAGTGATAACCCTCAGGTGAGAGGTCCCCTCCAGATCCAAAGGCTTTGGAGCCTCCTTTATTCTTACTATTATTTGAAGGTCTGAAACAATATTTATTATGTTTCAAGGTGATTCTAAAAGATAATATTGAAAGTGATAAACTTGGAATCCCTCTGTTGATTATTTCCTATTTATTTTATAAACAAATCAGTTGTACATAGTTATTTGCATGTTATCTCTTCCATTAGATTGTGAGCTCAAAGAGGGCAGGGATTGTCTTTGATTTTCCTTGTATCCTAAGCACTTAGCACAGTACCTAGAACCTAGTAGACAAAGAATAAATGTTTACCACTGACCAACTGAAAACTTGATAAAGGAACTATAGGGGAAGAGGAAGGGAATATGCATTTACACAGCATCTGCTCTAATCAGGCACTGAGCTAAGCACTTTACAAATATTATCACATTTGAATCTCACAAAAACCCTGGGAAGTAGATGCTATATTATCCCCATTTTACAGTTGAAGAAACTGAGGCAAACACAAGTAAAGTAACGACTTATCCAGGATCACACAGTTAGTGTCTGAGGTCAGATTTGAATTCAGATTTTCTTGATTCAAGGCCAGGTGTTCTATGCACTATGGCACTACCAAGCCATTCTTGGTAGGTTGCCACTTCTCATTGGTACACACCTCCATGGCTCCCTTGGCTCTCTGAACAAGATTGTTTCTTCCTTTGTTTTTGTCTACTTTTTTGGCCAGTGTTTTTGTGATCACACAATCCCCCCTATAGCCTGTATCTTCTGTAGCCTTACTTTCCTACAATCTTTTTTAGGTTTCCAGCAGTTAGTAGTTGGGAGTTATAGTTCTTCGGCTATCCTGCTGATAGCCCTTGCTGCCTGTAGTTCCCCAAACTCTCAGTAGAAGGCAGCTATTTCCTTTCCCAGGGGATCAGCTCTCTGCCTGCAAACTATCTGACCTTCCTGTAGTGCAGCTTAAAAACATAGTTCTGATTTACAGCCTTCTCTTGTTCCTATGCCCCGCCAGCTAAAGATCTCCCAGAAGCTTGAAGAATAAAATCTCCTTGAACTTCACAAATAGTTCTATTTCCCCAAATTCATTTTGGTTCTTGGTCAGTTGCCACAGTTTGATAGCTCTTCTCCTGCTTTCTTAGTACACTTTCCAAATGCATAACTACTTCCCATGAATCTAGCTGCTCAGGAAAGCATCTCACTCTCTTCCCAGCTGTCTCGGTTATCCACAATATTCCCTACATGCTTCATCATCATGGGGATTATTTGACTAATCCTGCCTGGATTTCTCAGAGAAAATTGGAGAGAGATCTGGCATCAAAAATCTGGGACAAAGTACTAGGCTGGGCTGCAAAGAGGACAATTCTTTCCCTTGATTCTTTCTATAATTTCCATAGTTCCCAGCAGGTGGCATTAGATTTGCTTCCTATTATGGTTCCTGCAGTTGGCATCCAACACTGCATCCTTCTGGTTGTTCTCTGGGGCAGTTTTCTGGCCAGTCTATGCAGTATATATACCATTTGATTCCTTTTTTGTCAGAAAAAGTCACTTCTCCAGTATCAAATCTTCTTGACCTTTAAGACTCTTGGCTTCCATTCTTCTTACACATTTTTTCTTATCTTGGCACTTACAATTCAGTCCTATTGGAGAGGAAATTGGGTTTGATAAAGATAAATTGGCTTGGCCAGAGTCACATATCCTTCCTAACTTTAATTACATTTCTCTATCCCACAATATCATGCTGCTGTGCTCAAGACAAGTTTGCCAGTATATACTCTTTTAAAGAAAATATTAGTTTTTTTTAAATTTTCAAAATACATGCAAAGATAGCTCTCAATATTTATCTTTGCAAAACCTTGTGTTCCAAATTTTTCTCCCTCCCTTCCCTCCACTCACTTCCCCTAGATAGCAAGTAAGCCAACATAGGTTTAAAAAGTGCAATTCTTCTAAACATATTTCCACATTTTTCATGGCCAGCATATACTCTTTTTTTTTTATCTCCACAATCTGATGGATTTATTTGTGTTTTGTTTCCTAGTGACACTGAACAGAACACATAAAAGGCAAGCATCTGTCTTGACTCATGAAAGAAACAGCATTTGATTCTGCATTATTTAGTTTGAGGGGAATTGTATTAATACATTTATACCAAAATATGTCATGATATCCAAACACGGTAAGACTGTACATATTTGACATGCCATGTGGCACATAATGCTTATGAATACCATGTTGCAAATGATCATGTTCACTGATGATTTTAAGTAGAATAATAATAGTTAACAGCATATACTCTTGAAAATACCATTCTCCTCACTATTCATCTACCTCTGTTTCTATGTCTCCTTGTCTGGCTCTTTCTCTGTGTGTGGCTTTTTCTCTGTCTGTCTCTGTGTGTCTGTCTCTTTCTCTCTGTGTCTGTCTCTGTCTCTCTGTCTGTCTGTCTCTGCCTGTCTGTCTGTCTCTCCCTTTCTCTCTCTCTCTCTTTCTTTCTCTCTCTGACCCAAACAGTCTTTGCCATTCTCCAAGACTATAAAAACTTTCTTCAGATTATTTGAGGCAGCATCCCACTACATCTAAGGTTGAAGTTAATGGGCAGAGAAAGCTAAGCAAACTGGGAAAGGAAGAAACAAAATAAACCATCCCTGCTATGCTAATTTTGGCTTAATGAGGCTTTAATTTTTGCTGTAGACAGGAACCAAGTGGTGGTTTCTGAGTAACAAGGGACTTCTATTCGTACCTCTACCACAGCCACCACGACCATGATACTCCCCACGTTCATCCTATAATGACTTTCTTGTTTATACGTGGCTCTATCCCTCAAGAAACCTAACCCGCAAGTTCATCCCTGCTGCTACAACCTGAAGTCCAACTGGTCCAGTCCAGAGAATTATGAAAAGCTTCGATCCAGTGATTAGAGACTCAACCTTACTATAATTTTTATTATTGTTAACCTTAAACCTGGTCTAACACACAGTCTGACCTGGTAATTGATTCTAAGATTCTTGCTTTGTTTCTTATAATCCAACTCCTACAATGTTCCTTAATTCCAATAACTGGATCTTGCTTCATTATCCTGTTTAAAATTTTTCTGGATATTCATCTTCACAGTTATTTTTGGAGATATTCCTCTTTCCATATTCTCCATAATAATTATTTCCTTGTAACAAAATGTGTGTGTATATGTATAGAAGCAAAAATCAATCAATACATCAAGCAGATTTACTAGCATCTTCCATGCCCTTAGTCTTCCATCTCTTCTATAAAAAGGTGGCTAGTATATTTCCTCATCTCTTCCTGAAGCTTAGTCATTGTAATTATAGAGCACTTTTCTTAATTTTAAGTTCTTTTGGTTTATATTATCATGGTCATTGTGTATTTATTTGATGCTGTGTATATATCTTATCACTTTGCTCTGCCTTAGCCCAAGTAAATTTTTTCATATTTCACCAAATTCCTTATATTGTTTTCTGTGCTTCAATAATATTCCTTTGCATTCATGTGTCATAATTTGTTCCTCAATTTTCCAATCAATGACAATTTTATTTTTGTTCTTTGTTACCACGAAGAGTGATGTTATAAACATTTTATGATATACGGAAACTCTATTTTCTACCCCTTGGGATACAGGTCAAGAAAGAGGAACTTTGGATTTATATTCACCTAGAATAACTAGCCATTTTATTACTATATAAAATATTAAAATATATATAATATACATGTAAAATATATAAAGATATAAAATATGACAAGCTAAGGTCACTTTCATGATACCTGAAGCCTTGAGATAGATTCTTATTGGAGAAATATTTCTTTTGTCATATTTTTATGTCTTTAAAATGGCTGCTTATTGTGCTACAAAAATTACATAGATTAAGATTAGAAAGAAAAATTCTTTGGAAGTTAACTGTTAAAATAGCAACATGTTGACTGCTAAAATAATCGGTTTTAATTTTCTGGTTTCTGATGAGTTTTCTTATGTACCCATTCATCTCTTACTGTCTATCTATCTATCATCTACCTACACACATATAACATAGATTCTGAGAGCCCAAATTATTATTCACACTGGTAAATTGCATCCCCAGAATGCAGATGACTATATTTCCTTATCATGGTTCTAGGAAACAACCTTTAGGTGTTAAGATATTTTTCTTATAATAATATTGAGTTCATCACTTAATTCCAATTAGTTAACCCTACTATCAATTTTCAGTTCTTTCTCCTTTATGTTAAAAAAAAGTGTTTAGAGATATATATTTTCTATAATTTCTGTGATTCATTCTCTGATCCACCAATTCCTCAGGACGAAATTAGTTTCCAATTGATTTTTTGCCACTTTTATTTTATATTTAATTTTAATTATTATTTTAAATTTCTCCAGTTACATGTAAAAACTTTTTTTTGTTATACACTTATTTTCATTTTTTACATATTTCCATATGAATCACCTTGGGAAAGAAAAATCAGAACAAAAAAAGAAAACCATGAAAAGAAAAAAAGATGAAAATAGTATGCATTGATCTACATTCAGTCTCCATAATTCTTTCTTTGGATGTGGATGGTGTTTTCCATCCAAAGTTTATCGGGATTGCTTTGGATCACTGAACTGCTGAGAAGAAGCAAGTCTGTCATTATTGGTCGTCACACAGTCCTGTTGTTGCTGTGCACAATGTTTTCTTGGTTCATGTAAATCTTTCTAGGTCTTTCTAAAATCAGTCTGTTCATCATTTTTTTGTAGAATGATATCCATTACTTTAATATACCATAACTTGTTTAGCCATTCCTTGATGGATGGCCACCTACTTATTTTTCAATTCCTAGCCACCACACACAAAAAAGCTGCTACAAATATTTGCACATATGGGTCTTTTCCCTCTCTTATGATTTCTTTGGGATACAGACCCAGTAGGAGCACTGCTGGATCAAAGAGTATGCACAGTTTTATTGTCCTTTGGGCATAGCTCCAAACTGTTCTCCAGAATGGTTGGATCGGTTCACAACTCTACCAGCAATGCATTAGTGTCCTAGTTTTCCCACATTCCAACATTTATTATTATTTTTTCCTGTCATCTTAGTCAAAAGAGATGTGTGAGATGGTCCTTCAGTTGATTTTTATGCATTTTATGAGTCCTTCATTAATTTACTTTTATTGCATTGTAGTCAATAAAGAATATGTTTATAATATTTATGCATTTACACATTTTTAGTGAGTTTGTATTTCCTAAGTCAAGACGAATTTTATAAAAGTGCCAGATACAACGATTAAATATGTATACTTTTCTATTTCCATCCAACGATTGTCGGACATCTATCTATCTAAAATCTAGATCTATTATCTAAAATTGAATTGGCAGGAGGGTTCTACAGATGAGAGGTAGCTGAATTTACAGATAAGATCACTATGTTGCTGTAATAGTTGTTCAGTCATTTCCAGTTGTATCTCTCTTCACGATCTCTCTAGGGGTTTTCTTGGCAAAGATATTGAGGTGGTTTGCCATTATCTTCTCCAGCTCATTTTACAGATGAAAAAACCAAGGTGTGTGTATGTAGTTGAAGAACTTCCAGCAGCTGTATGTAGTAAAGATAAGGTGAAGAACTTCCAGCAGCTGAACTTCCAAGGACATTTAACTTCCTCTTCTGTATTTTTAGTTTCTCTAGGTCTCTGTGACCTGCATGACTATGTTGAGTGGTAGCCAATATGTACTTAGATTTTAGACATATGTATTTAACCTCGAATGATGACATTTATCACTGTTCAAGTTACCAACATCTGGCTAATTAGTTGCCTGATGTATGATTCCTCCCAGAACTAGGAATCTGCTGTTTTGGGTACGAATAACATCCAATTAAGGGGTGGGGGGGCACTTATCTCTTAATGTTCTCCAACTCATGATGTAATCCTTTGTATCTAAACGCTATAAAAACTGTCTACCTTATCCCCTTCTTTAGCCCTTCTACCATGAGCTCTCTTTCCCTCCTCGGTGTGGAATTGCTCATTCTCATGAGAATTAATTAAATAAACAACTTTTCTGCTTTTTACTTCGAGAGGTCTCTGAGTAATCATTTTTGGACAGGATTTCTATCCCTCACAAAGGCAAACAGGATAAAGTGACCTGCCCAGGGTCACACAGCTAGAGACTAAGATTTGATTGGAATTCCGGTCTTTCTTGACTTCAGACCAGCACTTCATCCACAACTCCATCTCGCTGCCACTATATCACTTGCTTTGCTTAATTGTTTGTCTTTGTTGCAAGAGAGTTTTCACAGAGTAGGAGTAATCTGGAAATGTTTATAATATAACAACAAAGCAAATAAACAAAACTATATATATATATATATATATATATATATATATATATATATATATTCCTAGATCACTGGCCATCTACAAAGAATTCACCCTAGCAAAGAGCCCCTGGACCAGTGACAGCTATTTCATCTCCTGCTGGGCTGGCTTCCATAAGTCATTCTTTAAAACTACACTCCTCAGTACGCTAACGCTGGTATGGTCTCCAGTTCCGGGACTTCTAGTGATTAACTCTTGTGATCTTTCAAAGCTTTTGAGGTCACAGGTGGCTCCAATATACTTTCATCTAAGAGGAGAAAAGAATCCACAGGCAAGATGTCTGCTCTTGCTTTCCTGCCCATCAGATAAGAGAGGATCTGGGGTGCCTCTCCCTCCTGGGGGCCCGCAGCAGTTTGTGTTCCTCACTCAAACAAAGCCAGGAGGGAAGAGGGATTATTTTGGATGCACAATCAGCCCCACTCAGCATTCAGTGAAAAGGCCTTTTATTTTTTTGACTTAGTAAATGGATGAACAGCAGTCATAGAATGCTTATGCATGCTCTGGAGATGAGGCCCTTTGTGCTCAGAAACAGGCTCATCAAACATCCACTGTATTTACAATGGGCACTGTTACACACACACACACACACACACACACACACACACACACACACACACACACACCCCAGCACCTTCTTTGTAATGTATTCTTTCTTGGAGGCAATCTGGGTTAAGTGACTTGCCTAGGGTCACACAGTTAGCATTTGAGGCTGGACGTGAACTCAGGTCCTCCTGACTCTGGGGCCACTACTCTATCCACTGTACTACCTAGTAATATATTCTTCATGAATTGCTTATAACATTGTGAGATTAATTGCCCGGGTTCACATAACCCTTATGTATTAGAACTCAAACCTAGGTCTTCCTCATCTGGAAAATTGGCTTGATAAGAACACCTACCTCCCAGTACTGCTGTGAAGTTAAATGAGATAATATTTGTAAAGTGCTTATAGCGCAGTGCCAGGCACACAGTAGGTGCTACATAAAAGTTAGGTGTTGTTATTATTATTCCTGACTCTAGGGTCAGCTCTTCAATCCTTGGGCATGCTCCGTTATACATTTCAGATTTATTTTCATAGAATGCTATTTTTAATAGTTACTGAACAAAGGTTGGACTTAAAACTGCATTCTATAAGATTGCCATGGCAACAGTGGAAAAGCAAAAACTATTTTTCTCCCATGGCTTGGAGGCCTCCAGCTATTCTCCTTTCTGTCTCTTCCTCTCTCTCTGTCTCTGTTTCTGTCTCTCTGTGTCTTTGTCTCTCAGTCTCTGTCTCTCTCTATGTCTGTCTGTCTGTCTCTCTCTTTCTGCCATCGAAAAGGGCTTTTGGAAAATGAAAACAGTCTCCTTTACTTCTGTGATCTGCTCTAAGGCAGTTCCCTTCTCAGAACTTCATCCTCTGCAGAATGGAGGGGGTGGCTAAGATGGCCTCTGAGCTCCCTTTCAGTTTTCAATCTACAAGAAGTTTCAAACTGAAGCATCTTCCCCTCCTTCCCACCTTCTCCTTCATTTGTCACATGTGGCCACCTCATCGAAATGACTCGTAAGTCTTATGACTTATGAACTTTCCTAACCTAAGAGTGGATTGCAGAACACACTCTATTTTCTTTATGTTCAGGTTCTTAGTTTACGTTAGTATATTTATGCACATGTATTTGTGTGCATCGATTTTGTTGTTTAGTCATGTCTGACTCTTCATAACCCCATGGACCATAACATTCATGGGGCTTTTGGGGGGCAAAGATACTGGAGTGGTGCCATTTCCTTCTCCAGTGGATAAGGCAAACAGGGTTGACTTCTCCAGAGTCACACATCTAAATTGCCTGAGGTCAAATTTTTAACTCAGTTCTTCCTGACTCCCCAGATATATAGAGAGAGACAGAGACACACATACACAGAGAGAGGCAAAGCGAGACTGGGAGAAAGGGATGGAGACAGAGACAGAAAGAGGGAGGGACAGAGACAGAGAGTGAGATATACAGAGACAGACACACAAAGAGTCAGAGAAACTGGGAAAGAGACAAAGACAAAGAGTGAGACACACAGTGAGAAATAGAGACAGAGAGAGCGACACACAAAGAGAGAGAGAGCAAAGAGAAATAGAATTACACAGGAACAGAGATAGAGATAGAGAAAGATAGAGAGAGATAGACAGACATTGAAACAGAGAGAAAAGGACAGAGAGACAGAGACAAAGAGTCCAAGAAGACAGAGATACAGAGAGAGAGAGACAGAGAAAGAAAGAAAGAGACATAGAGAGACAGAGATGCAGAGAACTGAGCAATAGAGACAGAGACACACACAGAGAGAAAGACATAGAGAAACAGACACAGAGACTGAGACATAGAGACAGAGAGACACAGTCACAGACACACAGAGACAGAGAGAAAGAGAGATAGAGAGACAGACAGATGCAAAGATAGAGAGACATAAAGAGACAGAGAAAGAAAGTAAAGAGTCTAAAACAGAAAGAAAAACAGAAACAGACACAGAGAGAGACAGAAACCAAAACAGAGACATAGAGAAAGAGACAGATACAGAGAGATGCAAGGAGGCAGAGAGATAGGGAGAGACATAGAGACAGAGATACAGAGACACAGAAAGAGACAGAGAGAGACAGAGAGACATGGAGAGACAGAGACAGACAAAACAAAGAGAATCAGAGAGAGATAGAGAGTGACAAAGACAGAAACATAAAGAGACACACAGAGAAAGACAGAGTGAGACAGGAGCAAAGAGAAAGACAAGAGACACAGAGATACTGAGAGTCAGAGAAAGACACAGAAAGACAGAAAGAGAGAGAGAGAGAAGGGGAGAGGGAGGGGGAGGGGAAGGAGAAAGGAAGGGGAAGAGGGAGAAGGAGAGGAAGAGGGAGAAGGGGAGGGGGGAGGGGGAGACACACACACAGAGAAAGAATTAGAAACAGGGAGAAAGAGACAAAGGGAAACAGAGAACTAGAGACAGAGAGAAAAAAATTACAGAAACAGAGTAAGACTGAGAGAAAAACATACACACACAGAAACAAAGACAAAGAAAGACATAGAGAAGGACAGACAGAGACAGAGGGAGAGACAGAGAGAGGCAGAGACAGGAAGGAAAAAGAGAGATAGAGAGGCAGAGAAAAGGACAGTGAGACAGAAACAAAGACAGAGAGTCAGAGAGGAACAAAGATTAAAAGAGAAAGACACAGAGAGACAGATACAGAGAGAAACAGAGAGAGAGAGAGAGACAGGGACAGAGAGATTGTCTCAGAGTCACAGTGACCCAAGTTCAAGTCTTAGTCCTGACACATACTGGTTGTGCTGCTATGAGCAGGTGACTTAGTCTTGATGCCCCTGGCATCTCTAAAACACTTAAGTTGCAGGTCACATGCCCAGCAGCTGCAGGCGCAGTAGAGGCAAATTCCTCCTCGGGAGCTTGGCTTCTAAAGTCCTTCCCCAACCTGGCCAATTCCTAGCTTTTGAATCTTCTTTCCTCCCTTCTACGTCCTCTGAGATCCAATGGCATTGACTCCTTTGCTATTCCTTGAAAAAGATGATTCATCTCCAACACTGGACATTTCCACGGGATGTGACTGCTGCCTGGAATGGGACCCTTTCTCTTTTTTATTTTATTATTATTATTATAGCTTTTTATTGACAAAACATATGCATGGGTAACTTTTCAACACTGACCCTTGCAAAACCTTCTGTTCCAATTTTTCCCCTCCCTCACCTCACCCTGTCCCCTAAAAGGCAGGTAGTTCTATACATGTTAAATGTGTTTAAGTTTATGTTAAACACGATATATGTATACATATTTATACTGTTATCTTCCTGCACAAGAAAGATCGGATTTAGAAAGAAGGTAAAAATAACCTGAGAAGAGAAAACAAAAATGCAAGCAAACAACAACAGAAAGAGTGGAAATGCTATATTGTGGTCCACACTCATTTCCCAGTATTCTTTCCTGGGTGTAGCTGGTTGTGTTCATCACTGATCAATTGGAACTGAATTGGATCCTCTCATTGTCAAAGATATCCACGTCCATCAGAATTGATCCTCATACAGTATTCTTGCCGTCCGTGTACAATGATTTCCTGGTCCTGCTCACTTCCCTCAGCATCAGTTCGTGTAAGTCTCTCCAGGCCTTTCTGAAATCATTCCGCTGGTTGTTTCTTATAGGACAATAATATTCCATAACATTCATATACTACAAATTATTTAGCCATTCTCCAATTGATGGGCATCCATTCATTTTCCAGTTTTGCCACTACAAAAAGGGCTGAATGGGCCCCTTTCTCATCCTCCTCCTGACTTCCTTCAAGTCTCAGCTAAAATCCCACTTACAGGAAGATTTTCATGGCCTCCTTAATGTTTGTGCCTTCCCTCTGAGATGAACTCCAAGTTATCCTGAATATATTAAACTCCCATGGACCACACTTTGGTTTAGAAAACTACATAATAACATTATCTGTATTCTAATGTATTGTTGTTTCATTGAACTTGTTAAAATTAAAGCTTAATCTAGTCCAAGTGCTGCAATGTGGCAGCAGGTTTGCATTGTATACCTCTGACCTAGACCACAACATCAAAATAATTCTTATTAATAAGATGTCTTTCTAATTTTCTCCTATAGCTCCTTGCCTACCTACTCCTTTGACTTCCACCCATCCTTCCTGCCCTGCTTGAATCTTCTTGGTTAACCAAATAACAGATAAAGCTGCTGAATGGTCAGGGAGGACTTCTCAAGGGTCCCTGAACTTTGCCCTGAAGAGTAATGGGTACGACAGAAAAAAAGAGACCAAATTGTTTGGGCGAGTGACTCGTTCCAAAACAATTATGGGGGCCATTGCCATAATTCATTCTCAGATACCATTATTAAATATCATTTCAACTTTGAAGAGAGCTGAGGTCCTGTGCCCTTATGGTTCCAGTAAATGCTGAAGAAATATCATCTATACCTGATCATCTTTAAGGTTACAGATTAAAAGCATTTAACAGCTGTATCCCTCAATTCTGGAACATTGTCACTCGGTTTTAATATAGGGAGGAAAATCATCTTACACCCCCATCTAGGCATCCTCTCTCAATGGACCAAGAAAGAACAACAAATCAAATAGCAAAGTATTTTTTTTCGGGGGGGAGGAGATAAAAAATAACAGAAAATTAAGCAATTGAATCATTCTCTGCAAATGAGTACTATTTCCCACTAATTCATAAGGCTACTGGAAAAGGAATAACTTCCTGGAAAATTAATGTTTTAAACAGAAGGGTTTTGTCCTCGGATGAAGACTGGGAAATTCCTTCCTTTTGAATCTACATGATTTTGCCTCACCCAGAACTTGAACAAAGTCCCTCCATTTCCACCAATGCTGGGAAATTCACCACTCGACTATTCTATTCCACTTTCACAGGAGTTCTGCTGAAGCTCTGTGACCAATAGTAGGTTTACCCTGTGCTATTGTTGCTCTGGCAACTTTATTTCTTAGATACCATCCACCCAGGCTCTATCTTGTTTCTGTTTTTTTGCCACAATGACGCAGAAAAATGCTTCCTTCATAATATGGCAACTCAAGCTGGTTACCACCAACTTGAGCTTAATCAGTTCTCTTGTTAAATGGCCCCACAGCCTCTACCCAGTGGAACACAAAAAACCACAATGAAATTTTTCTGACTCTCATCTTTTACAAGCTATACCCCTGCCCCGAGTCCTTGCTATGATCTTAGGGAGTTGAATTCAGACCCAGTGCTCTAACCATTGAACTAGTGAATTCCTTTTGCCTCTTCCCTGCCTTAAACTGCAACCCACCTGCCCAGCACATAGTCCGTAACTTCCATTTAATCTTCCTGAGACTGGGGACAAATATAGACAGCCTTGTTTTTGTTCCTGCAATTCTCATCATGTCTTTGGCAACTAGTGCTCAGGCATTCAAGGCTCTAAAGTTCTAGGGAGTCCCAAAATACATCAGAAACACTGAAAGAGGGAGTGATGGAGCTAGAAAATTTGGCTGTGCTTCCTACTGATCAGGAAAGGTCCCTGTCACCCTTCCTACATCTTAACTCTTAGCTAGACTCTGCTAACCTCTGTTGCCATAACTACCATTGGCTTAAGCCCCATCCTGTGCTCCAGCTCTATGCCAATTGGCTGGGGCCCCTTTGTTATTGAATTTGTGGTCATGAGTCTTGTGTTGGAGTTTTGGCTCTGACGTTTCTTAGATTTTAAGCAAGTCATTTAACTTTTCTGGGCCTCAGTTTCCTTATCTGTAAAATGAAAGGGTTAATTTTATATAACCTTCTAATGCCCCTTCCATTTCTCAGTGTAAAGATTTCCTGATAGCTAAGTTAGGTTTTAAGTAAGACTGGCTTTTACTTTAAATTTGGAACCTTCACACAAGGAAAGAATTGCCAAGGATCATGTGCAAATCTAATTCTCTGAACCAAGAACTAAAACCCTGATTTATTTTTATTTTTAAACACATTTAAATACATTTTTATTGATTTGAATTTTTTCTATATTACCAAGATTTCTCTCAGTATTTGTATCCTTCCCCCTCTCAGAGAGTAGTCCCATATAACAAATGATATTTTTAAAGAATAAGAGAAAAAAATCAGCAAATCAATCAAAACATCGAACAGTCCGAAAATCTATGTAATAGACCACACCTGTGGACCTCCTACTTCTGCAAAGGAGGAAAATCTCACTACGATTTTGAAAATAGCATTTCCTTTTTTTTTATAATTCAATTTCATTTTATTTTCAACTCTGAATTCTTTCTCTCCTACCTTTTCCTACTTGCATTATGAAAGCAAACTCCAGAAATGCATTTAGTCAGACAAAACAAATTCCCACATTAACCACAAAACAAAAATGCCCATGCCTCAATCTGCATCGAGTCTATCAGTAATCTATTGGGAGATGCCTGATTTTCCATCCCAGGCATACGGACTTAGGGCACAAAGACTTTCTTAGTGTCAGATAGTCTTGGTTCCTCTTTATAGATTTGAGGAACTCATCCTCCTTGACAAACATCAAGGATGAGTCTGACCCCATATATACATACAAACAGAAGCTCTAACCACATGTTTGTCTTTGGCTGAAATATTTTTGTATTCAACTCACACTTCTCTTTTTGGGCCCTTCTAAGTCTCACTATTTTTTATTCCTTTTCCATTGCCCCTCCTGTTTTTGTTTTGCTTTGTTTGCTACTATTCTCCAAGTATATATGCTTTGATCCCTTCTATCACTTAAAAAATGTCAAAAACCTTCACCTGATCATCTTCAGACGGGGGAAAGGAAGAGGGTAATAAAGATTAATCAGCTGATTTCCTGAAGTGCATCAAATTGAACAACCCCAGAATAACCTCAGTAGGTTTAATTGACTCTGAAATTTTCCCCACATCAATGAATTTGATTGTACAAAGTTCATTTTGTTTCTATCACTAAATTGTTGGTCAGACTTGATACAACCCCTTTTCAGCCCATTGTTTCAGTGTCATGTGTTATAAACTGATATCCACCAAAGAGTTGGGGTTCACACACAGATCCTCTCACTTCAAATGTGATGCTGTTTTACTATACCAGGCAGGGCAGAACCCTCCCTTTCAAAGGTCCAAGTAGAACTGTTCTGTAGTCCCCAATTTCTAGTCTTTCTAAAGTTATTTGTGAGCTCTTCTTTTCTTACTAGAAGCATACAAAAGCTGAGATACGGACTGGCTAGACCCAGCTGCATCTACCCCTAGAGGGAGACAGGAGAACATGTAGCAGCTAGAATGATGGATGAATCCATAGATGCAACTCCTGACATCCAAAGAATGCTAGGAACTTATGTGAGACTTCCAATGACTGATATATTCAAAGAGATGTGGGGTCTTCTTGACCAAGATGGGCTCATTTTCAGAACTCCAGTTCACTTTAACTACCTCAGTATAAAAAAACTACACAGACACTGAAATCCCAGGGTCATCCAGAATCAGCCTAAGACTGGACAGCACCAGGTTAACGGGGGCAGTTTATACACACAACTTCACTTCCCCAAAGCAGGAGACTGGGATCTGAGAGAAGAATGAATCAGAGACACGTGTTTCTTTGTGTCCCTCTCATCTGGGTAGCTGTTCTGTATGCTGTCAATAAGCCTTATGTTATTGCTCTTGATATTTCCTTATTATTGCTCTTGGTTGCTTAATGTGATTAAGGCTGTCACTAGTTTTTGAAATCTTTTGTCTGACTGGAGGTACACACGCACGCTACACATGTGCATGTGGGTCAGAATTCAGTAAGTGTTTATGAAACATCTATTGGATGAAAAATACTATGCTAGGTGCTAGGGAAGTCAGCAGTGATGGTCCATGTCTTAAGTTGTAGTAGGAAGAATAAGGGTGTATCTTAATTGTGTGTATAAACACACTCAAAATACATATTCATGGTTATATATGAATACACACATATGTATATATATATTCACAAGATATTTATACTCTTTACTATATTTTAGGATATGAACTATTAAACACACACACACACACACACACACACACACACACCATGGAGTCACAAACTATTTCTGTTATGATGCTCCCTCTCACTCTGTCTCTCTTTCACTCTTTCTCTGGCTCTCTTTCAGTCTCTCAGTTTCTCTCTCTGTCTCTGTCTGCCTGTCTCTCTTTTTGTCTCTCTATCTCTGTCTGTCTCTTTGTCTCTCTTCTTCTCTCTCTCTCCTCACTTCTCCCCCCACCCTCTACCTTCCTCTTTCTCTGGGGTTCATGAATTTGGTTACAATTTTTGACAGCTGTGTTTCAATATAATTAGTTTCCTTTGTAATTCTATGTATTTTATTTTCTTTATTTAAAGACATTATTCTAAGAAGGAGTCTGTAGGACCCAGAACCAAAAAAAAAAAAAATTAAGAATCCTGTTTTGCTTGTTAGGTGGGTGTCCAAGTCAAGAGTCAATGTGAAGGCTCAAAGAAGTGGCAGAACTCAGAATTAAAGTATATTGCCATTACTCAGCAGGCCACCATAGAAGCTGAATGGCCTCTTCCACACAGTCTCAAATCAGGGTGACAATAGTTTCCCTGATGTGGAATGTAATTATCACTCCTTAGCTGCAGAGATGGAAAAAAAAATGTCATCTTCCGTTCCTTCTCCTGTAGTCAACAACACCTGCCACATGGCAGGAAGGGGGAGAGGAAATAGCATTTGTTATGTTCCTACAATGTGCTAGCCCCTATGTTAAGCTCCTTTTGGAAATATCAAGAGGCAAGATCTTTCTTCCTTTTCTCTCCATCTCTTGTTTGAATGTCTGTTGAGTAGAAGTAGTTTCCTATCCTAAAATAAGCTTGAAAGAGAATAGAACTGAGAGTTCCCAACTGAAGTTCGGGAAAAGAGGCAAAGGAAAAGGGGAGATGGTGTCCAAATGGAAGAAAAAATCAGTGGCGGTCTTTTCCCCTGTGGGAGATCAGAGAATCTAGAAATTTACTATTGAGTAGTCTACTCATGCCTTCCTTAACCCATCCCAACTTCGGTCTATAGAGAGCAATGTGTCAGAGAGAGGACTTGTGCAAGAGGCTGCCAGAAGACCACTTCTAGTTAGGTCCATAAGTGATGCTGGACTGTATGTGCATCTTTCAGACTGTCTGGGTGTACACCATAGTACACAGATTGCTGGCCCTGGAGTTAGGAAGAATTCTTTTCCTGAGTTCAAATCCGGCCCCAGACACTTACTAGCTGTGTGACCCTGGACAAGTCATTTAATCCTGTTAGCCTTAGTCTCCTCATCTGTGAAATCATTTGGAGAAGGAAAAGCAAACGACTCCAGTATCTTTGTCACAAAACAACAACAACAGCAGCAGCAACAAACAAAACCCAAATGGGGTCACGAACACTTGGACATGACTGAAAAATGACTTAATTAAAACAACAAATTGAGATTGGTTGTTACTCTCTTCAATTTTTTCCTTTTGAAGCATTTTTTCTCTGTAACATTATGAACTTACTCATTTGCTAAAGAGGAACCAGACTAAGTGTCCTGTGTGTGTGTGTGTGTGTGTGTGTGTGTGTGTATTTATGTAGAGAGGACATGTGGAGAGAATACATTTTTCCAGGCATATTGGGAAGAGAGGACACATAGGGAACCTGTGATTTCAGTGGCTTGGGGAACTTCCGAATGAGCGAGTAACCTAGACTGGCATCTTCTTTGCTACTTGCAGTCTTAAAAAGAGGCCAGAAACACCAAGAGCTTCAGTGGCTTTCTTGGGTTGACATGGCTAATAAGTGTGATTTAACCGGGTCTTCCTGGCTTCAAGGATGGCTCCCTATCCACTACACCACCCCACCACTACACGCCAATAAGATAAGAGAAGTGAAAAAAATCCCCTACAGTGTCCTTTGGGATCTCTGGCCAAAGAGTTACCTGTGTGCTGTTAAGCCTTGCTTTCTCCCAAATAGCTGGATTCACACTCTTATGGAGGATCTAAAGGGATCTGAAGCCAGTCTCTCGCCTTCATGGTTACCTGTTACCAAGGGGCACGTCACATTTAAATTCTGCTGTATGTCATTCCGTCTCAGGTTTATCCATTTAACAAGTATTTGCTGAACAGGACAGATCTTTATCTGTGCAAGACACTGTATTAAGTGCTATGGAGGGATTAAAAAAGGAATAAAGTAAACTCTTTGCCCCTAAGGGGCTTACTATCTGTGTCCATGAATAAGTGACTTAACCTTATTGAGCCTCTTTGTACAATATAAATGTATCCGTAAGCTTTTGGTACAATATAAACGTTGGCTACTATTTTACAATTGCTACTACTGTTGTTATTATTATTGCTATCTAGTAGCAGGGGCATATAGAGTGTTCAGGAGGACTAGCACCTCCGGTAGGAGGGCTGCTCATCCACCTTTAGTGTGCACCTGCCACCCAATTCTCACCTGTGACTCCAAGCAGCTATAGTATGTGCAGCAGCCACACTCCAGTAAAACCGTCTCAGTGATGGGCTACCCCAGGTGGAGAGGAGCCAACAGACCTCAAAGCCACTGGTGAACTATCCACCTCACACATGTGAAGACTTCCCCTGGCAGTCAGCAAATGACAATTTGTTCCAACAGCCACCAGGTTCTTGGACTTTAACTTTCAGCCCAATGCTCTTTCCAATGGACAACACTGCTACTTTTTGTTTATTATATTTTCATATTCATTTTATCAGTCAGTTTAATCAGTTACCCAATAACTCTTAGAAATAGGCAGTTGATAAGTGGATGCCCATCAGTTGGAGAATGGCCGAATAAGTTCTGATATATGAATGTTATGGAATATTATTGTTCTGTAAGAAATGATCAAGAGGGGCAGCTAGGTGGTGCAGTGATTAGAGCACTAACCCTGAAGTCAGGAGGACCTGAGTTCAAATCTGACCTCAGACACTTAACACTTCCTAGCTGTATGACCCTCGGCAAGTCACTTGACCCTAATTGCCTCAGCAAAATAATAATAAGGAAGAAATTATCAACAGGTTTCAGAGAAGCCTGGAGAGACTTACAGGAACTGATGCTGAGTGAAATGAGCAGGACCAGGAGATCAGTGTACATGGCAATAGCAAAACAATTACAATATAGTAATAATATATATACATCATAATATAATATGTATTATAAGATATAATGATCAATTCTGATGTATTTGACTCTTTCCAACAATGAGATGACTAAGGTCAGTACTAATGGTCTTGTGATGAAGACAGCCATCTGCACCCAGAGAGAGGATTATGAAAACTGAGTATGGATCACAACATAATATTCTCACTCTTCTTGTTGTTGTTTGCTTGCATTCTTTTCTTTCTCATTTGTTTTCCTTTTTGATCTGATTTTTCTTTTGCAGCAAGATAATTGTACAAATATGTGTATATAAAACATATGTTTTAACATGTTTAACATATATTGGATTATTTGCCATCTTGGGGGAGGAGGTAGGGGGAAAGGAGGGGAAAATTTTTAACACAAGGTTTTGAAAGGGCCGATGTTGAAAAAATATCCATATATATGTTTTGAAAATAAAAAGCTTTAATTTAAACAAAATAGGCAGTTGATTTAAAGGAAGTCAAGAAACAGAAAGACAGACCACAGAGACATGGGTTGGGGACAGAGGTAGTGAGATCCCAGACATCTAGCATGACCTTATCTTGGGTATCGTTCCAACAGGTGCTATAGAGTGTTTCATCCCTGGTCATTGCCAGTTACCCGATTTTTGTTCTGTCACTGGACTTTGATGACTTTGGAAGAGAAAGTGAGATTGACAACTTTGTGCAACTCCACCTCACTTAAATCTACTCTGTGATGACGGTGGTCCTTTTCAAAAGTGAAGAACAAACAAGAACAGTGGGAAATGAGACAAGACTACCAACAAAAGGACATGGTAAATAACAATATAAAAGGCCAGCCTGCTGTTTCTTTTCTCCTCAGTATGATAACTTACATTTGGATAACACTTGTTGATTAACTGATGATTGCACCAGTTATTCAGTCAACAAACATTTATTAAAGACTTACTATGCTCCAAGAATCATATTAACTATTTAAGATACAAAGGAAGGCAGATGATAGGAAGGCTGATACATACTACTGCTTCGGTAGTGTGTATAGCATAGCATCTTTTTTTAGAGTTTGAAGGGATCTTTAGAAGATCATGTACTCTACTCCCTTCATCTTACAAATGAAGAAACTGGGCCCACAGAGGTGACGGACTTGCCTAATGCTCCACAAGCAGCAGTAAGAGCCCCAGGATTAGAATCTTGGAATTTGATGCTCTTTCCATTGGACTATTCTGCTACTTAATTTTTAGTATATTTTCATTTCCACTATTCATTACATTAATTAATCAGTTACCCAACAACTCTTAAAAATAGGCATTTGAATAAAAGAAAGTCAAGAGAAAGACAGACAGACAGACAACAGAAACATAGGTTGGGGTAGAGACTGTGAGATCCCAGACACCTAGCATGTCCTCATCTGGATGCAGTTCTATAATGGGGAGTTCCAGATAGCAGGGGATAGCACTGAAAGCAAATTTGCCTTAGGTTGGCTTTGTTTTTAACTATGGAAAGTAAAAAGTCAGAAAGGAGAAGGAAACAGGGTGATTCTGACCCTTGCCGATGAGAAATCCATTGTAACTTTTAGTGAAGGATAAATTGGTCTTCATTAATCACCACGAAGTAACTACATAGCCTTGCAACAAAACCCTCAACTTTAAAAAGTTTGATAGTGTGAGATTAAATCAGACCTTAGTGGTACCAGGAACATGACTCATGGAGCTTTCTCGATCTTATTCTATTCATAGGTGAATGCAAAGCCCCTAAATGAGTCATATTATCCAACAGGTACAGATAGAAAATTATTTTTTTCTTATGAAACTTTTCACAGGTTTTTTAAATAATAAAGAATACTTTTGCATATGTATATATAATGCCCCTTTTTTGTGTTTCCAGGGGGAAAGAGAATAAGGAGAGACACAAGACAGAGACAGAGACACAGAAAGAAAGAAAGAAAGAAAAAAGAAAGAAAGAAAGAAAGAAAGAAAGAAAGAAAGAAAGAAAGAAAGAAAGAAAGAAAGAAAGAAGGAGGAAGGAAGAAAGGAAGGAAGGAAGGAAGGAAGGAAGGAAGGAAGGAAGGAAGGAAGGAAGGAAGAGAGGAAGGAAGGAAGAGAGGAAGGAAGAAAGGGAGGGAGGGAAGGAGGAAGGAAGGAGGAAGGAAGGAGGAAGAAAGGAAGGAAGGAAGGAAGGAAGGAAGGAAGGAAGGAAGGAAGGAAGGAAGGAAGGAAGAAAGAGAAAGAGAGAAAGAAAGAAAGAAAGAAAGAAACCGACAGAGAGACAGAAACAGAGAGACAGAGACAGAGATAGAGAGACAAAGAGAAATATAGAGACACAGAGACAAAGAGACAAAGAGAGAGAGACTGAAGCACTGGGAAATCTAGTAATTTGCTCAGTCAGTGTAGTAAGAAGCAGGACCTGAATTTAGGTCTTTCTGACTGCAGGGCTGCCTCTCTATCCATTAAACCACCTTTGCTCTTGTTTTTTTGCTAATATTAGTAATAAACCCTGTGGTTATATTAAAGGCTTTGTTTCTGTTACTCCAAATCCCAAACTGGGCTTGGCATAGAACCTTTGTCATTGAACCTATAGGGTCACCTTTCAGTTCTAGATCAAGGTCATATAGAATTAGTGGCAGACCCTGAATTCATGTTTCTTGGCTCTTAAGCCATTATTGTTTCCACTCTACCGTCATGTTGCTCAGAGATCCTTGAAGTCTTTAGGTTATATTTATGGAGAATTTATATATGTATTACTTTGTCAATTTATTCTGAGCATTTTTACCCAGTCAAGTAGATTTTTTGACTCTCTAAATCAATATGGTAATGGCAAAGAATTATGGTCCTAAAGAATTTTGGTTTAGAAATGTTAAGTGGCATCTAAGTGCTTCAGTGTGGGACATAGGAAGCTCACCTCTTGCAACCTGAAAATGTAGACACATAGATCTCATATCTCAGCAGAAACAGGAACAGACTTGCATAATGCTATCACCAATGATGTGTACATCTTTTGAGTACTGTAAACAAAGTTTAACGTGATATTTTTTTATTATAGCTTTTCATTTACAAGTTATATGCATGGGTAATTTTGCAGCATTGACAACTGCCAAACCTTTTGTTGTAATTTTTCTCCTTCTTCCCCTCCTCCCCTCCCCCCACTATGGCAGGCTGACCAATACATATTAAGTATGTTAAAGTATAAGTTAAATACAATATATGTATGCATGTCCAAACAGTTATTTTGCTGTACAAAAGGAGTCGGACTTTGAAATAGTGTACAATTAGCCTGTGAAGGAAATGAAAAATGCAGGCAGACAAAAATAGAGGAATTGGGAATTCTATGTAATGGTTTATAGTCATCTCCCAGAGTTCTTTCCCTGGGTGTAGCTGGTTCAGTTTATTACTGCTCCATTGGAACTGATTTGGTTCATCTCATTGTTGAGGATGGCCAGGTCCAACAGAATTGATCATCATATAGTATTATTGTTGAAGTGTAGAATGATCTCCTGGTCCTGCTCATTTTACTCAGCATCAGTTCATATAAGTCTCTCCAGGCCTTTCTGAAATCATTCTGTTGGTCATTTGGTTACCGAACAATAATATTCCATAATATTTCATATACCACAATTTATTCAGCCATTCTCCAATTGATGGGCATCCACTCAGTTTCCAGTTTCTGGCCACCACTAAAAGACCTGCCACAAACATTCGTGCACATACAGGTCCCTTTCCCTTCTTGAGTATCTCTTTGGGATATAAGCCCAGTAGAAACACTGCTGGATCAAAGGGTATGCACAGTTTGATAACTTTTTGGGCATAGTTCCAAATTGTTCTCCAGAATGGTTGGATCCATTCACAGTTCCACCAACAATGTATCAGTGTCCCAGTTTTCCCACATCCTCTCCAACATTCCGCATTATCTTTCCCTGTCATTCTAGCCAGTCTGATAGGTGTGTAGTGGTATCTCAGAGTTAACATGATATTTTAACTTATACAATAAAAAGACCACTCTGGAAAACCAACCAATGAAAGCAGGGTGTTTAACAACTGACTCGGTGACGGGGAAAAAGTATGCTTGACACACTTATAAGTTTAATTTTCATTACTAACGTTTTCTCCATAACTTTCCTAACTTCAGACATTCACTAAAATCAATCAATATGTGATTTGTAGTTTGTCGTTTTCCAAGGTAGAAATTTCACAATGAAAACATCAATTAGCTCTCCTTAGAAATTGACTCTAGCACACTCCAGAATGAGGTAATCACTTCCTAGAAAGTGAGAGAAACTGGTTAAACCTCACTGACATACATCAAAGATGATTACTTTCATATTCAAATATATACATTTGTGTCTGTATATATATATATATATATATGTACACATACATAATACATATTGTGTCTAAGTCATTACTACTGCTGTCCTAAGCTGATCTGAAATTACAATTGAGCAGCCAACTACTGAAATCCCAACTCAAAACACAAAACCAAGAGCTTCCAGACTCCTCAAGACCTTGAACAGTTGTAAAGAAGATAATTAATAAATCTCATGTGAATACATACATTTTGGGTGTGGATTGATCCCTTTTTCTTTCCTAGAATGGATGTTATTTCTTATCACAAAATTGCTTGTTTAGAGAGGCATTTGCTACTAAATGTAGGAAATAAAATGAGTAAGGCTTGATTCATTCTCGTTTTCATTTTAAGAAAAATTCTACAGAGCAAGAAAATCTCCCTTATTCCAATTCCCTAACCAATGAGATCACAGATATATTGAAGAGGTGACAATAAATGCTGCCATAAAGTCAATCTTCCTCTGTCCTAGAATCTTTATAAGTCATTGACCTACAACCTTCACAGATGTCTGACTTATTCCTTTTGTTACAACATGATCCTCTAGTCAAGTAATTAGAAGAGATTCCTCATTACTACTATTTTTGAGTGACACACAAGGATCCCTCCATCCCTTAAGAGTGATATCCACAAACAGACACTTCCACAGCCACTCTGCTTTGGGCACAGACCAGGTGACCAGTCTCCAACACCCCTTGAGGTGATGCTCACTAAAGATTTCCCAATTCAGACCATACATATGCTCTCTGCAGAGATGGCTTCATTTGCTAAATGACTTCCCCATCCCCTGATGATGATCTTGGTGAAAAAGATGCAATGAGGGAGTGTTGCACATCCGTCCTTGATTCTAGCAAGCTTTCCTTTCCCACAGTCGTGTCCTTGGTCTGATCTGTTCTTTCTTTTTCTGAGAAATTATTGGATTGTCCGTTGATTTCTGAATCCTTCATTTTCTCCCAGAGCTCTTCTCTCTCACATGCTACTGTGGCAGTCTATCATCTTCTCTTGCTCAGAGATTTCTTGGATTTTTTTGAAGGTGAAAGTAGGATGTTTGGGTGTTAAAGGGCACTGCTGTGTTTTTCCAGTGCTTTCCCTTGATCTGAAGCTTGGAGCTGAGGGTATGAGGCAAAGCCTGCCCAGCTCATGCCCAGAAGCCACTGTGGCGAAGCAGAGAAGCTCTGGTTGGACTCAGAGGACTTGGGGTCCAGAGCTGGGTCTGCTACTTTTGTATCATTAAGGAGTCAGTTTTCTCAGCTAGATACTGAGGAGGTTAGACTTAAATGGCATCCGGGGCTCCCTTCTGCTGTAGCTCATTGATCACACTGAATGAAGAAGCAGAGAGCTGGGTGTGAGTCTTGGCTTTCCTTCTAGTTGTGTGAGTTCTTGGGCAAGACAGAAGGGACTGCAGAAACCAATTATTCCAATGCCTTCCTGAACAAAATCTCCTTTACAACTTGACTATCAAGTGGTCATCTTGCTCTGCTAGGAGACCTCCAGGCACAGGGAATACTCAACTTCCTGACACTTGTCCTTGTCTGACTTACTTTGTTTGTTATAAAATGATCCTCTAGTCAAGTAATTAGAAGAGATTCCTTGTATTACTGTTTTTGAGTGACATAGAAGGATCCCTCCGTCCCTTAAGAGTGACGTCCACAAACAGACATTTCCACAGTCACTCTACTTTGGGCACAGGCCACATGTCCAGTCTCCAACACTCCATTCTAAGAGTTTGGCAGTTTTCTCTTATATAAGCCCAAATCAGCCTCTCTGCAATTCCCACCCATTGTTCCTCATTCACTTTCTGTGACCCAACAGAATGGGCCAAAGCCCTCCCACATTCATCTCATCTCTCTGGCCCTTCATCATATTTTCACTGGCTATTATTCCCTGAAACTTCAACTTTTCATTTGAAAACAAAGGAATTAATGAGAAGGAATTGGAACTATGATGCCCAAACTTTGAGTTTCAGATTCAATGGTATGATGGAGAATCCTTCTTAATGACAATTATTTTATCCATGTGAATTTCATGATACTTCACTGCTGCTCATTTTCTCGCTCAAACTTTCAGTGGATCTCTAGTGCCTGCTGAATTACATTTACACTTCCCATCCTGGAATCTCAGACTCTTTATATTAGGGTAGCAATCTATTTTTTAGCCCTATCTCCTGTCATGCACTCAATCAATCCACAAGCATTTATTAAGCACTTGCTGTTTTCAAAGAGAAGGACAACTGTACTTTGCATATAGCGTTTCTCATTTTAAAGATTCTGTGACCTCTTCTTTCTGGTTTCTCATCCGGTCTAATTCTTGTCAAAGTCCTCCCATGAATTGTATCAGAAAGATCAAACTCAGGTAGGTGTTGGAGGCCTTTCTCTGGATCTTTCACTAATCTGTGGGTGATGAGTGGCTATTATACAATTAACTCTTCTCCCTTTCCAATCTTAATATTTCCTGGATGGCATCTTTTCTCCTGACTCTTAGTCAAATGCTACAAATCACTTACACCCACTATGCATCTCTCCATTACTAGGTGGGTCCCCCACAACCAGATTCTTTAGAGATTGTGGTGTACTATGAATCATAAGCATTATCAGAGAAATCACTGGAAGAATTTCTATTTAAAAAAAAACACAGAGTCTTTGTTTTTTTGTGTGTGTTTGGAAGCATTTGGGGACCACTAGGAGCGCTGAACAATTTTCCAAATGAAAAGGACTCACATGTGCAAAAGTGATCATATCTCTTTTTGTGGTGCAAAGAATTGGAAAATTAGTAGATGCCCATCAATTGGGGAATAAGTTATGGTATGTAAAAGTAATGGGATATTATTGTTCTATTAAAAAATGAGGGGCATCTAGGTGGTACAGTGGATAGAGCACCAGTCCTGAAACCAGGAGGATCTGAGTTTAAATCTGATCTCAGACACTTAACACTTCCTAGCTGTGTGACCCTGGACAAGTCACTTAATCCCAATTGCCTCAGTTTAAAAAAAAAAAAGATGACCAAGCTGATTTTAGAAAGACCTGGAAAGATTGACATGAACTGACGCTGAGTGAAATAAGTAGAATCAGGAATAAAGTGTACACAGTAATAACAAGATTGTGGAATGATCAACTATGAAAGACTTGGTTTTTCTCAGTGGTTCAATCATTCAAGACAATCCCAATAAACTTTGGTGGAAAGAAAGTTGAATATAAAATTTGGGGGACTCTTTCCACATTAAAGGATAATAATCAGCATAGCAACTTGAACCTAGAAATGATTTCCCTTAGTCTAACAACATTTATGTTTATTGACTGACTTGAAAAATCACTGACTTATTTTGCTTCTGTTTTCCCTACTACAGATAATCATCTTTAGACTGAGACAAGAACAGAAGGTAAGGGTCAGAAGAGATTTCAGTGGACATTTAATCTAACCCAGGCTTCCAAAGGAGTGGTCTTTACAATATAATTATTTTTTAAATAGCTTTTTTATTTACAAGTTATATGTATGGGTAATTTTACAGCATCGACAATTGCCAAACTTTTCGTTCCAATTTTTCCCCTCCTTCCCCCCACCCCCTCTCCTAGATGGCAGGATGACCAATACATGTTAAATACATTAAAGTATAAGTTAAATACAATATATGTATACATGTCCAAACCGTTATTTTGTGATACAAAAAGAATGAGACTCTGAAATAGTGTACTATTAGCCTGTGAAGGAAATAAAAAATGCAGGCGGGCAAAAATAGAGGGATTGGGAATTCTATGTAGTGGTTCTTAGTCATCTCCCAGAGTTCTATATACTATATAATGATCTTCTGGTTCTGCTCATACAATCTAATTTTTAAATTGTCTATCTTCACTAGAAAAAGAACTGATTAATAGATAATTAAAAGGCAAGTAGGTAGTTCAGTGGGATAAAGCAATGCACTTTGATTCAGGAAGACTTGGGTTTAATTGCCTTAGATTATAAAGTCTTTGAAGGCAAGAAACATTTGTGGTCTTCTATTGTAACCTCAGTGTTCAGTATATTGCTGGCACAGAGTAGGTGATATAGAATATGTTCTCCTTTTATAATCTAAGGCAGCTGTGTGATTCTGGGTAAGTCAATTAACCTCTATGAATGATCAGATATGTCTTTTCATAAAGAATGAAAGTCAAGTTCCCATTCTTAGTGTAAAGGGGAAATTTTAGGTAACTTTCATAATCACCTTGCCATATGTAATAAAGTTCAAAAAAGTGCAGAAGTATATTTTGTAACTTGAAAACCTGTTAGTCCCTTCATTAATATTTTCTCCTGATGACTTTCTAGATGCACAGCAATCACACCTCTGAAACTATGACCCTTAGGATCTCCTGGGAGGAAAATGTCATTCAGTAGAAAGTGGAGCAATAGCTATGGTAGGAAAGTAGACTGCGATGTTGACTGAGAACATGATCACATGGATCCTTGGTGACTAGAACATCAATGAAAGGCAGAGCAAAAGTCAAAAAGCACAAAGAAGAACTAATAAAACCCACCAGATTTAGGTGAGAATGGCAGAAAAGGGGGCTAATCAATGAAGAAGGGTAAAGAGTTAGTATGAAAAAGAGATCAGAAAAAAGTGACTCTCAGGAAGCAGTGACCAAAGGAAAAGTCTTCAAAAGTATGGGAGGGGAGCTACAAAGACCTGCCACAAAGGGAACATCTCATCCTTACTTTTTACTAAGTTCCAAGTCAGAATAATACTATATACAAGAAGGATGATGAAGGTTCCTACAAGGTTAACTGGAAGGTCACTTGTATCTTTTGCTTTTGCTTCTCTAAGGATTCTCTGGCTTTTTTTTTTTTGCCTCTCTTGGGATCACACCCAGTACTGAAAGTCAGAAGAATTTAACAAGTCCTTGGGGAGAAGCAATAACCTATTGGAAAAAAATTGTGGACTTGCCGTGGATTCATTTCCAAGAACTTTCTGGTTTTATGTTGTATGAATAAACTTGTTGCATGCCTTGTGAACCTGAGTGCTTATAAGGGGAAGTGATGGCCATCTTTGGCAGAGGGTAATACAATGAAGTTTCTGGCTTCCATATACATAAGGCCAAATGTATCATATCAGAATCCAGACTAATAACTACCCTTAGGAGATCTGCCAGATAAGGATATTCCCAGATCCTACCTGGGATGGGGGTAAACAAGCCAGATAAATATGGACTAGATTTCCAAACAATAATTGGGCTTTTCATGTCAGTAAAGGGTTATATATTTACAGGTAGATAATTATAAATCATGTCAGCAGAATTAACCTCAGCTTCCTGATTTCTGAGATAAGGTATAAGCTACACTGACATCACATGAGCATATGATGTACTAAGTCAACCCTTTTTACTTTAATCGCCCACCCTCTAATTGTATCACCGGAGTACGCAATGTTCACAAGGGTAGCGTCAGCTAGAGCTGATCTCTTGACAGAGTGATCATTGATAAGTCATCGAGAAACCTCTAATCTAGTCTTAAATGACTAATGTTGACTCCAACTTAGACCTATATTTAACACAGACCATGAAAAGTGTGTTCTTATTCCTGTATCTTGAACTTCCCTAAGGGTCAAAGTGTCAAGAAATATTGGTATTACTAATTAACAGAATATGAGGGCAGAAAAAGGAGCAATGTCTATGACCCACAGAGGGGCCCACTGGCCACCCCAAGATCTGTCATGGGAGCCAATAACTGTGCCCCATAAACTAAATTAAGTGACTTCTGTCTAAGAGTTGGTTTGCATTTTTTTTTTTGAGCATTTCTAGGAAGGAGTGACAAAACAGGAGCAGGAGGCAGGAAAACGCTACTGCCTTATCTCAGAAGCCCAGCAACAAGAGGAAATGGAAGCATAAAATCAGAGTTCAAGACCTGAAGCACATGCTTAATGCTTAGAAGGTAAACAGCAACCCAGAATTTGGGAGCTGATTCTCAGGCTAAGAATGGAGCATCTGTCCTCTACCTTTGACTATTCCCTAGTGATTCTAAACCTCTTTTTTGCATTGTGAACCTCTTTGAGGCAATTTGGTGAAGTTATGGATCCTTTCTCATGTTTTTAGATGTATAAAATAAAATACAAAGCATTATAAAAGAAACCATTCCATTGAAGTACTTTACAGTTAATAAATTAATAATAATAAAAAGTTCTTAGACACTAGGATAAGAATTTTTAGTAGGGTATTTTCTCTTGTGTGCCTTCCACACAAGATAGAGAAACATCATAGGGTCCTGCAAAACATACAAGGGTGAACTCTTATCTGCTTCATCTGGCAGATTGCCCCACCAAGAAAATACTATCCTCAAATATCAGAAAAGGACTTCCTCATACTTCATGTACTCTTGAAAGTTTGCAAAAGCTTCTTAAACTAATCATCTTTAAAACAGGAAGCTAAGTGTTTCCTACTTTACTCTGAATCAAAAGTTATCTTCTCTTCATTGGTGACTAGGTACAAGGTCCAAGGTCCATTGGGACGAGACGCTTAAAGGACTTTCCGGCAGTGTCAGGTATCCGCTTTTCTCATTCTTTTCCTATTGTGGGCTAAGACAGGTTCAGAGTCAACAGGGACTATTTATGTGGGAAGGGACTATATAACTATATATATAACTATATATATATACATATACATATACATATACATATACATATATACACACACGTATACATACACACACACACACACACACACACACACACACAGAGATATATATCCTTTCCAGGTCTCTGTACATCCATAGTGTAGGAAATGGAAGGGATTAGCAGAAATGGTGTCTCAGGTGGTGGTGGTGGAAGGAAGATGTCCATCCATGGATTATGACAAAGAAGCTTTGGTGCCCAGGAATCCCTGAAGGGGTAATATGTAGCTTGAAGTACTCTTCCTTCTATCTCTGATGTCTTTATTTTTGCCTTTATTTTTGCTCATTCCTCCAATATTCCATCAAATTGTCAGAGAAGTCAATATTTGTAATGCATTTAACACAGTACCTGGCACATAGAAGACATTTAATAAATACTTGTTCTCTTCCCTTGCAATTCACTTAGCTTTCTGTATATCTTTAGTTCTTAGAATTTGTTGTTGAGTCATTTTTTTTCAGTTGTGTCTGACTTTGTGACCTCATTCGGGGATCTATCTGTCAAAGATATTGAAGTGGAATGCCATTTCCTTCTCCAGTTCATTTTACAGATGAAGGCAAGCAGGGTGAAGGGACTTGTCCAGGGTGAATTCATGAAGATGAGTCATTCTGTTTTTAAACCTAGCACTCAATCCACTGTACCACCTAGCTATATCTTAGAAGAGCCTTCCCCCCACTTTTCTGATCTTTGACCTGTGTTTATTTCATTTAGTGGGGAAAAGGACAAATGCTAGAGACAATACAATTATATTAGCAAGAGAGAGATTTTTTAAAGTTTTAAAACTTTAAAAAATTTAAAAATTTTTTATATAGAAGCATTGGCTACAGACTAAAAATAACCTTATTCACCCCCTCTTTCTTAATCACATACTTGGGAAATTGCCTTTGATTAAAACTAACTAGTAAGATAACAATAATACCACCATCACCAATAATAGTTAACAGCAATATAATACTTAACATTATCTCATAATAATAGCTTTCTATTTTCAAAATACATGTAAAGACAATCTCCATAAAGTTGCCTCATTTGATCCTCACAATAACCTAAGAGATAGGTATTATCTTTATTCCCATTTTACAAATTAGAATACTGAGGCCAAAAAAAGGTAAATATTTGCCAAGGGACACAACTAGTAAGCATTAGAAGCCCCACTGGAACTCAAATCTCCCTTACTCAGCCTCCAACACATTATCCTCTGAATCACTTTGGTTTTCTGTGCCCTGAAGGGATCTAAAGATAATATCCCTTATCTGAACAACAGTTTTTAATCAATTCCTTGATAACCAATTCAATTAATTGATTTTCCCAATGAGTTGTCTGAAATGACTGGTTGTTTTGATTATAACTGAGGTATCTAGAAATAGGTTGGGAAGTTCTTTGAAATAAACTTTCAGATGGTGAAAATAGATAGTGGTTTTTTTTTTTTTTAATTTTACAGGTCTAAACCATTTTACAGCTCAGTGTTGACTATGAAGTTAACCCTAGCATCTAGTGACTAAACTGTCTTGATACCAATAGAGGAAGTCCTTTTTTGAAGAGCCAGAAAAATGAGCTCTTAGAGATCTCATTTAGAATTCACTATTTAACATTCCCCACCCCAATGATGCTCATCCCCCGACACACCATAGCTGATAGAGAGCATGCACAATTGCCAGGAAAATCTGCAATTCCACTAACTTGGAAATCCAGGAACATTACTTCACTCAATAGGAAAAGATTACAGGACTTGAGTTTGAATCCTGACCCTTGAATAATCCTGAGATTTGTGGGACTTTGGGTAAAGTCACCTCATCTGTAAAATGCAGGGGCCAGTATAGATGACTACCAGTGCTCCTTCAAGCTTGAAATCTCTACTCCTCTGGCTCACATGGAATGAATACAAGTCCACAAATAGCCCTCCTGGGGTGTACCATGCCACAATGCATTTATTTCATCCCAGAAGTCATTGCTACTAGAACAACCACGATCACTTCTTTCTTGCTAAAAATCATACTCTAACATTTACTCTAATACCACTGAAGAACTGAAAATCAGTTTCAATGGCAACACTTGCAATTGGATCCAGATCCAATCTTTGAGCTTCCTGTCATAAATGTTTAAAATATCAACAATTTTTTAGCACGTTCATGAAACAGACTAATTCAAAGTGTATCATGTGCTAAGCTATTGCTCAGGGTAGGATGAAATATAAGAAAATGGGGTAACGTCTCTTATTTCAATATCTAATGCTTGAGAACAATAGAAAGCTACTAAAAACTGCCCAGATTCATTCACTAGTGATCAAATGCTAACTGATGCTGGCAACTAGCAAAAAAAAAAAAAAAAAAAAAAAAAAAAAGATGCTAATGCTGTCATCAATTAGAATTGTAGCAATATAAGAGATTTTCAAGGTCATCCATTTTAACCTTTTATGCCATGCAGGAAACTCTGAAGACAGATATTCATTGAGCTTCTGCTCCAAAGTGAGACAGAATTCATTATTTTACAAGTATTTATTGGTCACCTCTGAATGTTAGAAAGATTTTCTTTCCATTAAATCCCAATCTGCCTTCCAATGATATATTTCTTGGTCATACTTCTAGCTTCTGGAGAAGGCATTCTTAAACTGAGTTCCATAAACTTATCTTTTAATATATGTTAATAACTATATTACAATATAATTTGTTTCCTTTGTAATTCTCTGTATTTTAAATGCATTTAAAAATGCTTTTCTGAGAAGGAGGTCACTAGATTTCACTAGATTGATAAAGGTTAATAATTCCCACTCTAGAAATAGTAATGTTTATTTTCTCTACCACATGGCCCTTGAAACTTTCAAGTTATAAGCTTTTTGGCCCCAGCCCCCAGCTATGTCTTGACCTTTCCAGGTTAAACATCTCTAGTTCAGAACATTCATCGTTCTTCTCTGAACGTGCCTCAGTTTGTCCATGTCTCTCTTAAAATGTGGCTATCAATCAATTATCAATGAGTAAATCTTTATCAGTTACCCACTATTTGCCAAATGCTGATAATCCTCACCCTCAAGGAAGTTACAGTCTAATGAGGGCACCTACAAGTAAACTTAATACTCCAGATATGTTAAACCCAGTATAATGTAAGTATGTCTATGGAAAGAATCACCTCACTATTCTGTTGATGTTGTGGTCCAGTTCTGCCACAAGCTAGTCATTCTTGAGATCTTAAGTCAAAACAAAAAATCACACAATCTCTCTGAATTTCAGTTACTCAATCTACACACTGAATGAGAAAACTTGTCTTTCTTTATTTATTGGGTTATTTTGAGAATCAAATGAGGTCATGGATGAGACAGAGCATTGCAAACTATAAAGTTATGTGCCATTCAATAAACATTTTTAAATACCTATAATATGCTAAAAGGCAAAAGACAATCCCTGCCTTCAAAGAGCTCACAATCTTATGGGTGAGGCAATGTGCAAATAAATATATACAAAGCCATCTACACACCGGATAAATAGGAAATAATTAATAGAGGAAAAGTACTGGAATTAAGAGGGATTAGGAAAGGCTTCCTGTTAGAAAGTGGATTAAAAGGAAGCTAGGGAGGTCAATAGCTGGAGTGGAGAAGGAAGAACTTTCCAGGTTTAAGGATCAGCCAGAAAGAATGCCTGGAGCCAAGAGATGAAAAATTTTGTTTGAGTAACAGACAGGAGGCCATGGTTATTATATCCAAGAGGATATATCAGGGAATAAAACTGGAAAGGTAAGAAAAGGTTGGGTTATAAAGGGCTTTGAATGCCAAGAAGAATATTTTCTTTTGATACTGGAGGCAAAAGGAAGCCATTGGAGTTTACTGAGTAAAGGGGCGACATGATCAGATTTGGGATGTATCGTATGTACATGTATTAGCAATAGCATTTAATCTGTTTTACACAACCCCATATGACTTTATCTTCAGCAGGCTGACTCATCTTCAGCCTGCATTCCTTCAAAAGCCCAGATCTTTTTCAGATGAACTGCTATTAAGGGAGAGGGTCTCCCCCCTCTTTTATTTGAACACTTGACTTTTCAAATTCCATTGCAATATTTTATATTAATTCTCTTTATGTTTCATTTTGTTGTATTCAGCTCTTTGTTGCTTCATATCAAAAATTATTATGAATTTGGATTCTGTCATGAAGCATAGGAGCTGTCCTTCTGAACACTTCGCCATCTGGAAGACTTGATTAGAAAGCCTTCTTAGGTGCTCAAAAAGCATATGTTCATGAGAAGCTAACTTTGTTTCATTGTTGTTCAATTATTTCAGTTGTGTGTGAGGGTTTGGGACCCTATCTGGGGTTTTCTTGGTAAAGAAACTGGACTGGTTTGCCATTGCCTTCTAGTTCATTTTACAAATGAGAAAACTGAGGCAAATGGGATCAAGTGACTTGCTCAAGGTCACACAGAGCTAATAAGTATCTGAGGCCAGATTTGAAGCTTCTGACTCCAGTCTCAGCTTCCTCTCTACTGTCCCACCTAGTTGCCACAGATACCTAAAAGCTGATTGTTAAATTTTCCATGTGAGTATTTACATTCAGAAAATACTACAAATCAGGACGTGAGTTATTGTTTTATCAATAGTCTAGATTTAAGTGATGGAGAAAAAAGTTAAACATAGATTAAACTTAGAAGTATGTCATGTATGCATTTTTCAGTGAGGCTGTTGTTAAATATTTAGCCACAGACCCCCACCCCATTTATTCATCAAGAGATAATTGTCAGGAACATTGACCAACCACTAGACTGCCCCTCCAGTCTGATAGTGTTTGAAAGCAGAATAACATGAAGGCATCCAAGTTTCTTGATGTTTCCGATTATGCCCCAAATTTATTTGAGAGCATCTTAAAGCCTAGAATCTATTGTGACTTTTTCTTAAGGCCACATAGGTCATACATAGGAAAATCATACTTTGTAACCAGGTCCTCTAACTCTAAATCTAGTTCTCTTTTTACCATATACACTAGTAGTTTCTGCATGGAAAAAATAGCAATACAAAGAGGTTCAAGGGAATCTAAAACTCAGGGGATGACAATTGTCTGACACTGATGCAGGAATCAGTAACACTTACCTCTCCCCTTTTCTCCTAGAACAGGATCACTTGTCATTGCAGCTTTAAAAACAAATAAACAAACAAACATTTTTAGAATCTTATTCTCTTGAGTAGAAGTTCTTATTTTAAATTTTTATTATTATTATTTTTGTCTCATGATCCCCTTGGCATCCTGGTTGAAGCCTCTTTATAGTATAATGTTTCTAAATGCATAAACTATATAAGATTGCAAAAAAAAGTCAATGATAATGAAATGGAAGTATATATATTTCTATATATCTATATTTATCTGTATCTTTCCATCTATTTATTTATACATCATTTATCTAGCCATCCATCTAGCCATCCATCCATCCATTCATCCTTCCATACATCCATCTGTCCATTTATCTATTTATCTATCTATCTATCATCCATCAAAACAAGGTCATGGACCCCAGATTAAGAACACTTGTTACCACATCTTCTGAAAGGAGCCTTTCCCAGGCCTCCATAATCTTAGTGTCTACTTTCTCAGATGATCTCCAGTTTACCCTTCATGTATCTTGTGCATAAAGCGTTTTTGAATCTGTGGTTCTGCCATTAAATTGTGAGTTCCTTGGAGATGGGGACTATCTTTTGCCTTTCACTCCTCCCCAGTGTTTAGCACAGTGCCTGGACCACAGTAAGAGCTTAATAAACACTGTTTAACTGTTTTTGAGTCTTTGCCCATAGGTTCATACCAATATGATTTGGGTCATTTAAATTTTTTTGTTATCCCTCAGTTTGAGGTGTGCATTTGGCTAGATTTATCATTCGCCTTCTTGACTATTACAAAGTCTAGGGCATATCTCCTTTCTTATAACACTCATGAAGTCCCTATCTACCCTGTACAAAGTAGAAGCAAAGGGAGATTGAGGTTCTCTGTGAAAACGGCACAAGGGCAATCTGGGGCAACTCACTGAACCCCATCCTTTTTTCTTGGTTAACCAGAATTAAGTTAAAACAGTCAAGGTCATGAGAAGCACAACTATTACTCATCCAGTGGAAAGGTCAAAGGTATGGCCAACATACTTTTTCTGATTTAATTAGATGATAGCTCAGGTCTTTGCATCTGTCAAAATTAGCTTTAATACGAACTCCCAGACTCCCTGTACTAGCTTTCTGATTCACTGCTTTAGTTCCCTAAAACATGGAGTCTGCCTTTACCTATACAGCTCATTGAGTAACACCGATTATTCTTGTCTAGCATCACTTTCCTAACTGTACCATGGGCTAGGTTTTTGGTCTTGAAAGATAAACATATCTTCCTTCTAAAGTTCCAGTCTACCTGCAATGCTTGCCCAGACAGGTACAAACAGCCCCTGTGATCTAGCCTGGTCTGAGGGGCGGTGCTAAAGGAATTGGTCTAATGAGATCATTTATGTTCATGCCTTTTTTTTTTTTTAAAAGAAAGATGAGTTTTAATTGACTTATGTAAGAATATATGCCTTTATCATAATGTCAGTGAATTGACAGGTCATGTAGTATGCAGAGTGGAGTGTAGGGCTTAAAGACATGGATTTGAAACCAGACACAGATCCTTACAGGCTGTGGGATACTGAGCAAGTCACTTACCCCCTTTTAAGCCTCAGTTTCTGTAATTTTTGTAATTTGAAAAGGTTGGATTTCTGATCCCTTCCAGCTATATATTTATGAATCTGTTATCTCAGCTATGAAATACAAAATGTGAGAATATCAAATATATTGGTGAGGCTTCAAATATGTATAATAAATATATTATCAAATGTAATTTACTAATAGCTACTTTTATGAAGCTAAGATCATAGATGATTTTAATTAGATTATTAACTAACAAAAGAAAATTCATTTTTCTTCCCTAAAATGGATAGAATTCCATTAAATTGTTAGACTTTTAAGGGCGAATTCATTTATTTTTGTTTTTGTAAATTCAGGGCTGCATAATAGCCTTGTAAAGTATTGGTCCTTCATAAATGCTTGTTGGATTGAATTGATCATAGATTTATACCACGTTAAACTTAAACCCCTAGTTGGACATAAGAGGAAACTCAGAATCAAAGAACATCAGTTAGCTGCCCAAAGCACATAAGTTAATGGCGTTCAGGTCTCCAGCCTATGTTCTATTCAACTTGATCATTGTCATGATTACATACTATTGGCTTGACCAACAATCATACCATATGCATTTAGTAGACAATTCATCACATGTAATATATTTCTCTATACTTTATGCAATGCTTAGGAGTACAGTCAATAAATAGGATCTCATTTTAGCCATCTAGAAAGAGCTTACGAGGGGCAGCTAGGTGGTGTAGTGGAGTGAGCACCAGCCCTGAAGTCAGGAGGATATGAGTTCAAATCTGGCCTCAGACACTTAACACCTAGCTGTGTAACCCTGGGCAAGTCACTTAACCCCAATTGCCTCAGCAAAAACAAACAAACAAAAAACCTCACATATTTATTTATTTTTGTTCTTACACTTAATATTATTTTATTTTTTTCCAACTAAATGTAAAAATAGTTTTCAACATTCATCTTTGTTAAGATTTTGATTTCCAAATTTTTCTCCCTCCTTCCTTCTTTCCCCTCTTCCCCAATATCAGCAAGCAACTGATATAGGTTAAACATGTACAATCATATTAAACATTTCCACATTAGTCATGTTATGAAAAAAAGAGTCAGAACAAAAGGGAAAACCCAGCTTATGAATATTTTAACCCCTAAAGAACCCTTGAGAAAAGGATGAGTGAAACAGAGATTGTTGAAAATTAGCTCAAGGTGCCACTTGAATGTTTTGCCCATTTCCTAACCTGGTTATATATGGGAACCTTCTTATATATGGGAAGCCACAAACTTCAAGCCATGTTGTAATTTGAAATAATCATTCATTGATAAAGTGTAAATCTGCAAGAATAATGTTGAAGATGTAGAAGATAGCACAGAAGTCACAAGATCATAGATTTTCAGAGTTAAAGACAACTCAAGTTAACAACATTTACTATGGAACTACTTTGTAGTTTTGGGGTAAGCTCTGGGGATACAGAGAAAGGTAAAAACCAATTTCTTCCCTCAAGAAACTCCCAATCTAATGGGGAAGACAATGTGCCAATGGCTATGTACAAATACTCTACATACAGAATAAACTAGAGACCACTTTGGAGGGGAGAGCAGACATATTAAAGAGGAACAGGAAAGACTTCTTGCCTTCAGATGGAAGATTCTTAGAACCCATTTAGGGCATCCCTCGTATTTTACAGATGAGAAAAATAGGAAAACTGGCCACTTGTCCAAGGTCAAAAAGGTGGTAAATGACAGATTCTAGGAAAAGTCCCCTGGGTCCTCTGGTCCTAATGTTCTTGCCAGTTAGCCCTGCTATCCATTTCAAGAGAAAAACAGAATTTTTGGAGGTATAATTCTTATATGGATTTCCCCAAGAGATAACGCGGAGGAGAGGATAAAGTGGTAATCTCAAGTTCAAATCCTGTCTCTGGCATTTATCTGCAATGGTACCCTAGGCAAATCAGCCTCTCTGAACCTCAGTTTCCTTATCTGTAAAATGGAGAAAATAATGCTTGTTGATGTTTGGTCACTTTCAGCTATGTGCGACTCTGTGATCTCATTTGGAGTCTTCTTGGCAAAAATACTGGAGTTGTTTGCCATTTTACAAATGAGGAAATTAAGGTAAACAAAGTTAAGTAATTTTCCCAGGGTCATACAATTAGTAAGTATCTAAGGCTGGATTTGAATTCAGATCTTCCTGACTCCAGGTCTGGAATTCTATTCATTGTGCCACCTACCTTATAGGGCTGTTATAAGGTTCAAATGAAATAATGAGTATAAGTACCTTGAGATCTTAAAATTATTATATAAAAGAATGTCAGTTATTATTATTATTATTATTTTATAATAATAGAGACTTAACTACACAATGAATAATTCAGTGCTAAAATCCTAGATGGCATTTTATGTAACAGAGAGAAAATTCACAAGATCATAGATTAAATCCCATTTCTGAGATATTTTTGTCTATTTTGCTGGCTCAGCAGTCTTCTCCAGAATCAACAAGTACCTTCTTATTAAGTGTCTACTATGTAGAAATACGACTAGACAAAGTCTATCCTGAAGGAGTTTGCGTTCTATTGGAATCATAGGAAAATCTTTGCATTGACCCTACAAGCACAGTGGTCACGAGTAGCAGAAATAGCCAGGTTTCAACAACAAAAAAGGGAAAACAAAGCAGTTTCCCAAGGGGTTTAAAATTCTGCTAAATTCACCCAATCCTCCAGGAATCAGAGCATCAGTGCCCATAGCCTCAGCTGAAGAACTTGTTTAGATACTAGTTCTTTTTAAAGCCCAACAACCAACTTCCCAGACTTCTCTCATGCTGTTCCCACACCCTTCGTCTCCCTCTGCCTCTGCTGTGTAATGGTTGTTGTTGAAGTGAATTAAATTGATGTCTAATTCCAATTTACGTGGAATACCATGATTCCATGATGTCTGGCTCAAGCTCAGTCAGCTGTTGTCCTTTCTGATAACTACTGAGCTCTCTGCTCATCCAAGGGAGATCTCTGGGCATTCTCTCTCCTTCTAATTCTCTCTGCTGAGTCTTCTTGGGTTTTTGAATTCTCTTTGCTATTCTGCTTTGAGGACTGGAGTTGCTTTTGTGGAGACACGATAGGATAGTGATTCAAGAAGAAACTCGAAGCCCAGATAAGGGCTTTGAAGAGGAGAAATTTGGGGGAACTCAAGGAGAAGGAAAGGATTAAAGATGAATGAGGAGAAGGAATTGAAATGAAAGAGAAGTTTTAAGACTAAAGCAGAAGCAAAAGAAGAAGAACATGAAGAGAAGGAAGTTGATAAATCTAGGGAAAGGAAGCTGGGCATGGCTCTCAAGGTGCTGAACAACTCAGAAAACAACATGAGGTAAGGAAAATGACACCTTCAGAATTAAATCCCACCCACAGTGTTTCCCACAGAAGGGAAGTTACTAGCGGCCCCCCCAAAAAAGGTCTGAGAATCTCACAGCAAATATGGAGATCTGGGGGATATCCACAGTGGCCTACATAGAAAGTACAACATTTGGCTTTGGCTAGAACCAAGTGACTTCTATCTGTGCTAACTATGCAGGTCGGCTGCTCCCTAGAAGAGCCATCAAAAGAGCTCATGGATTATGTCTCCACTCTCCAGGTTATTGGGGAGAATGAAATGTTCTTTTTAAACAAAAGGGAAAAGGACCTAAACTTCAAAAAAAAAAAAAAGGCTCTAAAGAAACACAAGAGAATCCCAATCTTTAGACACTGGAGAGTAAAAGAGGCAAATGGTTAATTGACTTGCTCAAGGTCACACAAGTAGTAAGAGTCAGAGACTGAATTTGAACTGAAGATGAGTTGACCTATTTGACTGTTCCTTCTTTATGGAGGATATTCTGTAGGGAATCATCAACCACGTCCTTCCCCTAAGTATAGGTGTCTATCAAGACTGTGACTTAGGTCCTCTTCTGTTCCTTTCCTATACTCTTACTTAGTAATATCATCAGCTCCTGTAGGTTTAATTATCATTATTCTGTACAGGATTACTTAACCCTAATAGTTCTCTTCAGCACCATTCTATATCTCCAATTATCTGCCAGATATTTCCACTTTAATGATGTATAGGCATTTGAAGCTCAAAATGGAACTTATTAAATTACTCCCTCCCTCAAAGTTCCAGACATATATTTAAGGCAATTGGAGGAAATTAGATTTACCCAGGTCACACAGCTGCAAGTGTCTGATGCAGGATTTGAACTCAGGTTCTTTTTGATTCCAGGGCTCTATCTACTTGTACCAACTAGCTGCCCCAAGCTTCCCATTATCTTGTGAGAGTACCACCATTCTTTTACAGATTCACAATTTTAATGTAATTCTTTGCTCATAACTCTGCCTCAACACCAAGAGCCAATCAGCAGCCAAGGCTTGTCAATTCTACCTCTATAACAGGGGTTCTTAACCGGAATCCATGAACTCATTTTTTAAAAAAAATTGATAACTATTTCAATATAATTAATGTGCTTTATAATCTTATATGTTCTATTTATGCATTTAAAACAATGTTCTGAGGTGTTTTTAGGATTTGCCAGACTCTCAGAAGAGTCCATAACACTAAAAATGCTTAAAAAACCCGGTTCTTAAAAGCAGCATTCTGCAATGATCAACTATGATTGCTGAGCTCTTCTCAGCAATACAATGATTCAAGACAATTCCAAAAGACTCATGATGGAAAAGGCTGTCCATATCCAGAGAAAGAACTATGGAGTCTGAATGCAGATCAAAGCAGATTATTTTCACTTTTTCTTTTGTGTGTGTGTGTGTGTGTAGCTTTTCTCTTTTGTTCAGTTTCTTCTTTCACAACATGACTAATGTGGAAATATATTTACATGATTGCACATGTATAACCAATATCAGGTTGCTTGCAGTCTTGAGAAAGAGAAATGGAAGGGAGTAAAAATATGAAACTCAAAATCTTATAAAAATCAATGTTGAAAACTATTTGTACTTGTAATTAGAAAAAACAAAATACTCTTTACCAAAAAAACTCAACAACAAACCCCACCCTGTCCTAAAAGATAAGAATGTTCAAGCAAGTGAGGTTCAAGGTCTTTTGTAAACTTCAATGATTTGTGCAAGCAAACTTCAGTCTAGTCATATTTAAAATGAAGACTTTGCGAATTGATTAGATACTTCGGTAAGAAAACATAGCATGGAAATGTATTCTAATACTTCAAGAAATAGGGCAGTTTCAACTCTTGTAAACCTACTGACTACATCAGAGTAAAATGACTATATGTATAACGGCAGCTAGTTGGTTCAGTGGATGGAGACCCTGACCCCAAGTTCAGAAGATCTGAGTTCAAATCCAGCCTCAGACACTTACAAGCTTTATGACCCTGGGCAAGTCACTTAACATTGCCTCAATTTCCTCATCTGTAAAATGAGCTGGAGAAGTAAGTAGAAAATCACTAAAATATCTCTGTCAAGAAAACCCAAAATAGGGTCACAAAGACTCATACACAACTGAACAACAACAAAACATCCTTCTGAAGGTATATTCAGCAATGACAGAAACCATTCTCTACCCCTATTTCCAACTATATGCAAGCACTTTGTATAGACCCTTATTCAGGCTTATTCTACCCCACCTTCTTAAAATATGGGTTGCGACTCAATGTGAGAGTCATGAAATTATTTTCATTTTTATTATCAGTAAATTTTTTTCATTATTTTATTATCAGTAAATGATTGATTTGCATACATATTTTATATACCTTGGATCATGTAAAAATTTCTCAGATAAAAGAGTTGTGAGTGGAAAAAGTTTTAAAAATCCTGTTTCAGATCACCTAATTTCAAAAGGATATAGATCAAGAATTAGAAGGGAACTCAAAGACCACCAAGTTCAACACTTTCATTTATAATTTAACAGCTGAAGACACTGAGGACCGGGGGCAGTAAAGTTATTTGCCCAAGGTCACACAAGTAATAAGCCCGAGTTGGGTTTCAAATCCAAAAACAAATTCAGGGGTTATGGTAACTCTGTATCAAATGTCATACTCATTGAAAATGCTAAGAAGATTTTAAATGGCTTCTGAAGGCAGGGAACAGGTGATCTTATATCAAATCACATGGCATACTCTCCGAAGCTACTGTATTTTTAACCTAGTTCATCGTTGGATGCCTAAAATCGCTCTGCAGGGATCATCACCACAGAAAAGCCGCCAAGTCCCCAGGCCTAGGCTAGAAGCCCAGTTGGAGTAGAGCTTCTGGAAAGATGTCAAAGGTCTATTTTCTTCTGCAGTCAGAATGAATCCCTTGTATTCCTCTCCTAAGATTGTGAGGAAGAGTCAAGACAAATGGCTACTCATACCTCTGATATCTTTTCTTTTAATTTTAGAGTGTGGCTTCCTCTGCAGTTTATCAGATCAAACTTCAACTTGTGGTTTCAAGTTCTGAAGAGTGTAATCTCCCCATTGGTTTTTGTACTTCATTTGTAGTTAGGTTGATTTTTAGAGAGGCCTCATGGCACATTTTTAGTAACCAACCAGGAAGGAAACATTTGTTTTTAGGAGAGAATCTTGGGCCATAGTTTTAAACATCCCAATTCAAATTTTTTCTCATCTCAAATATTCTTCAATAGAGACTGCATTTATAAGATCTCATCCAGTGAGTTTTTCCCATTTTTCTCTCTGTTTATATCTAAGAAGATGTTGGATATCCTTCTTTTAGTTCTAGGAAATCTCTAAGTTTTTTAGGTCACTGTGAATGAAGAAGGCACAATAGCAGAAGTCAGGATTTGCCACAGAAACTCTCAAAAATTGTCTATCAAGTTGCAATTCATGTCAGTGGAGGAAGGACTTACAGCAACAAAATTATGCACCCTATAAGTATTGAAGTTTAGCTTTGTTACCTTCAAAAGTTCCATATCCCATCTTCGCTTTTGATTAGAATAATCCGTGCCATGTAATAATGAAGGGAAGTGAGCTTTGCACTAATTGAAAAGACACTGGACTTGGAGACGGAATTCCTTGCTTTAAATTCCTGACTCTAACACTTTCCAGCTAAGAGACTTTAGGCAAGTTATTTAAACTTGCAAAATGTCAATTTCCTCATTTATAATGTATGAGAATAAGATATAATGGTCTCTCAGATCCCTTTGAGTTCTTACTTTTCATGACTCAGAAATTATGAAGCTGGTTACAAATTTTGTGCAATGACTGACAAAACAGTAGGATACCCAGATAAAAGTTATCTTTCAACTAAAGCAATTGTTGAAATCATGGGAGTGTATGATATTGACAAAGGAGCGAGTATAGAGAAAGAAAATGAGAATGCAAAGAACAGACTCTTGGGAAATGGCCACCTTCCATGCATAAAAAGATACAAAGAGACAGAGGAATAACAGGTAGAAAAGTAGAGGGAGAACTAGGAAAGTGAGATTTCTGAAGCCAAGAGTGGGTGGAGTGGATGGTGTCAAATACTTCAGAGAGGTTGATAAGGATGTGCAATGGAAAAAAGCCACTGATTTGGCAATTAGGAAATAATTGATGACTTCAGAAAGAGAAATTTCAGTTGAGCAGAATAAAGAAGAAAACTAGCTTACAAGAGACTGACAAGAGGAAGTGCTGAGGAAGGGAAGGCATTGGGTGTATATAACTTTTCCCAGAAGCAGAGGAAAGGAAAGGGACAGCATGAACATTAGAAATAGGAGGATCCAGGAAAAGGGTTTTTTTGGGATTTATGTTTGAGTAGGTTTATATATCTTTGTGGGTAAATATAAATGAACCAATTGTGGAGATAGAAATTGCAGATACATCAGAGTGAAGGGGATGAATGATGGAGGCAAAATTCTGGAAATGGTAAAATGGAATGAGATGATAGGTACAAATAAAGGGCTTAACCTTGGTGGAAAAAAAGGACAACTCTTATGTAGCCAAAATGAGAGGATTATGGGATCCTATATCTAGAATTGGAAGGAACCCCTGAAGTCATAGTAAATTCTGATTTAATAAATGAATAAACAGAGGCCCAAGTAGCTGAATTGATTTGTCGTAGGTCTCATTTGTAGTAATCATGACAGGTAGGATCTGAAATCAGACCTACTGAATCCAGAGTCACTGTACTCCAGGATATTATATTATATTTACAAACTGGAACTATCACTTCTGGCTGCTGTGGTGTATTCTTAGTGTCAAGTCTCCAAGTCTTGGAGTAGGAGAAACAACTGAATGTTGTAGCACCAAACAAGAAGAGAAGAACAGAAGCAGAACTGAGTTTGGAGTAAAAGGATCTGGGTGGAAATCCCAGCTCAGCCACATGACCCCTGTTTTATTTAGACAAATAATTTTACTTTGGGTTCTGCCTTTGTTCTTCTATAAAAAGAGGAAGACAGATGGGGCAGCTAGGTGGCACCACAGTGTATAGAGCTCTGGACCTGATGTCAGGAAGATTCATCTTCATGAATACAAATCTAAGTCATTTAACTCTATTTGCCTCAGTTTCCTCATCTGTAAAATAAACTGGGGAAGGAAGTCAAAAATCACTCCAGTATCTCTGTCAAGAAAACCCCCAATGGAGTCACAAAGAATCAGACATAACTGATGTTATAGTTATATAAAATCATAAATTTATACTTATAGTTATATAAGATCCCTTTCTATAAATTTATGATCTAGTTGAGAAGTTTTGAACCAAAGAGAGGAACTTTCTTTCCAGTAAAGTAAATCTAAGTGATTAGCTGAGAATGTGAGAAATGGCATGTAGTTGAGGGATTTTGGAAGGGGGGAAAAGGGTTTGTAACAATGACTGTGGAGAATGAGATGGGGTGCTGATAAGAATAGGGAAGGATTGACAAACAGCATTGAGAAAGGGGGAAGGATATATAATTATATTTAAGAAAATGACATTTTAAATTCAGGATCCTTTGAAATATCCTAGATATTAGCTGTGATGGTGAGTTAGAAGTAACCTTAAGGAACATGACATCCAGATCCCTCATTTTACAGATTAGGAAATTGAAACTCTGAAAATGTGAGATTTAAGATGGGGCCATGCTGGAGTGTATCTGAAGTGGAAGATTAGAGAAATGAAAAATAAACTCCTCACAAAATTTGAAAATTTCTGTCCTAAAAGCATATTATAACTTGAATAAATGTGATAGTTTACATAGGGATAAAATATTAAACTCAGTTTAGCAAGTTAAAAAGAAAGGTCATCCTAAGGGGCTAAGAAAATAAGAAGCTCTAAAACAAGAGATAGAAGGATTAATTAGACAAGGAAGAGAAGTAGCAGAATGTGGTACCTCCAAAGTCAAAAGAATAGAATATTCAATATGACAGAGTGGTCAATCAGATTCAAATGCGACAGAGAATTCACTAGAGGATGAGGACTGAAAAAGGCCATTGGATTTGAGCAGTGGTGATCTTTGAAATGGTCATTTTAGTAAAGTGATAGGGGTGGAACTAAGAATGCATGAGGTCAGGGGATCAGTGAAGACAGGGTATTAGATGCAAAAAACTTTCCCCAGAAGTTTACCAGTGATGAGAGGAATGGTCAATGGGGAGAAGAGTTGAAAGACTACTGGTTACACTATTTTTATTTATCTTTCATATTAACTTCATCATCAGCCTTAGTCATTGATTGCAAAACTTTCCTATTATTGCCCCCCCCCAGAAGGACTTAGCATCTCCCCTAACTGCCATATCACTGTAAAAAGTTTGATTAAAAAAAAAAAACACTTCACTTCTCCAGAATAAAAATTTAGACTGTTTTCCAGTTCAATATTTCTAACAAAGGAATGATAATTGTTGTTAAAACAATAGTTCAGTTATTAGTTACAGTATTCTGTCCATTTATTTGAAAATCAGTTCTAATGTCCTTGCCCATTTTTATAAATATTGGTTATCAACATCTGGACCAAAAGTCAGAAGACAGACTTTACTATTAACTTCCTGATGATCTCAAGTAATTTGTTTAGTTCTCAATTTCTGCCTTAAGAATAAGGGATCTATCTGTCAATAAAAAGTTACTATATAAAAAAATAAAAATAAAAAATAAAATAAAATAAAAAGAATAAGGGATCTAGTAATCCTTGTGATATCTCACAGAAATGTGATAACATTTCATTATGAGAATAATTGGGAATCCACCCCAGTCCAAAGCAGTTCATATGACTTTGGTATAGCTCTCATTGCTTGGAAGTTTTTCTTGGAATCAAACCTAAAGCTACTACCTGTTTACAGGCTTCCCCCAGCTTAATTATGAGATCACCATTATGTTCTGATTGATGTTTGGCTATTCACACTCCTTTCTGCTTCTCCCCCCATCCAGGGCCACTTTTATTCTTACATCTTCTTACTTCCTCAAATTCTCAGTTTCTTTCCTCATTGTAGTTTGTGCACAAGTACTGAATTTTAATAATTCTAGTTCCAGCTCTGATTTTCTGTTCTTTTGCTCCCCTTACAGAGGGGAAGTTCCCTCTGAACTTCCTTTGTGATCTGTAGGAATTTTTACTTTTAAGAAGCATAAAGCCTATTTGCCCTTGGTGTTTCTATTGGAAAGTGGAATTCTGACACCATTCTATATCCAACCACACATTTAAACAAGAAAAATCTCTCTCTCTCTCTCTCTCTCTCTCTCTCTCTCTCTCTCTCTCTCTTTCTCTCTTCCCTCTCCCCTTTCCTCTCTCCCCTCTCCCCTCTCCCCTCTCCTTGATTCTCTCCTTCCCTTCTCCCTCTTTGTCTCTATTTTATCTCTTTCTGTCTCTATTTTTCTGTCTCCCTCTGTCTCTGTCTCTCTCCCCAGGACATGGAAACGACTTTCATGGAGCCCAGGGAGGAAACAACCACATTTGACTATGACTATGGGTCTCCATGCGAAAAGATGAACATTAAGAATCTAGGAGCCAAGTTCCTGCCTCCTCTGTACTCCTTTGTGTTTATTGTGGGCCTACTGGGTAATGTCATGGTGTTGCTGATTCTTATTAAGTACAAGAGATTCAAGAGTATGACCAACATCTACCTCTTCAACTTGTCCATTTCAGACCTGCTTTTCCTGCTCACACTTCCCTTCTGGATTCACTATGCCAGGCAAAATGACTGGGTTTTTGGGCATACTATGTGTAAGCTCCTCTCTGGTTTTTATTATATGGGCTTATACAGTGAAATTTTCTTTATTGTCCTGTTGACCATTGACAGGTACCTAGCTGTGGTCTATGCCGTATTTGCCCTGAAAGCCAGGACAGTCACTTTTGGCATCTTCACTAGCATTATCACGTGGGGCTTGTCAGCACTGGCAGCTTTTCCCGAGTTTATCTTTTATGAGTCCCAAAAGGACATGGACAATCAGATATGCAGCCCTCGTTATCCTGAGAACAACGAAGACAAATGGAAGCGTTTCCACGCTCTGAGAATGAACATCTTGGGACTTGCTATTCCATTGGCCATCATGATCATCTGTTACACGGGAATCATTAAAAAACTGCTCAGATGTCGGAATGACAAGAAGTATAAGGCAGTCAGGCTCATCTTTGTCATCATGATTGTCTTCTTTCTTTTCTGGACCCCTTATAATCTTACCCTTCTTCTCTCTGCTTTTCAAGCATCTTTTTTTAAGGGGGACTGTGAGAGAAGCAAACAACTGGATGTGGCAATGCAAGTAACTGAAGTGATTGCCTATACTCATTGTTGTGTCAACCCCGTGATTTATGCCTTCGTTGGGGAACGATTTCGGAAATACCTCTGTCACTTCTTCCACAGACACATCGTGATCCATCTGTGCAACTATATCCCCTTCCTGCCTACTGAGAAGCTGGAACGAGTCAGCTCGATTTCTCCATCCACAGGAGTGCAGGAGCTCTCTGCTGCATTTTAGGGCAAGATTACATAAACCTTTTCCCCAAAGAAACATGGTAGAGACCATACCTTTTTGGGCATTTGACTGTCCAGACTAAAATTCCACATTCCAGGCAAAAAAATCTTAGCTCTGGGATAAGGTCAAACACATAAGCAGAAAATGGAACTTTCACACAAGAAATGTGCCAATCCACTAATCAAAACCTAAGCCTGGAAAACAAAATTTAAGAAAAGTTATTTTGATATCTTTTATTTTTTGTATAATTTTCCTATAAATTGTCTCTCTACTCCAGAATCATTACCCCTTGGAACAAAATAAAACAAGTGAGCAAATCAGGTGGTAATTACCACACCTGGAAGAATATATTGCATTCTGTCCTAGTAATCTTCCACCTATGTTACAAAGGAAAAGGTAGGTTTCAACATATGTTCTACAGGTCCTTCTTCAACTTTCAATTATTCAGTGTTCAACTTCATTTTAGGGATTTTTCTTCATTTATATCATTGTAGAAATTGTGGATCCTTTACCCTTGGTTCTGCTTATTTTACTTTGTATTAATTTGCATAAATCTTCCAATGTTTCTCTGAATTTCTCATCTGTCCTTTTATATGCATGGTAATATACCATTATATTCCTATATTGTAGTTTTTCAGTGATTCCTCAGTCAATGGATGTCTACCTACTTTGTGGAAAGCAGACTTTAAATCAATTCTTTACAGAATGACATAAAATTTATTTTGTTTGTTGTTCAGCAATTGTCAATTATAACTTTGTAAACATGCAAAAAGAATCCTGTTTTTCAGCATCATTTTTTTCAATAAATTTTTTTTTCAATTTTCCTATCTTCATAATGTGTTTTTGTTAATTTTAATTAGATTAATCTTGTGTATGTGGAGTCCTCAATTATTTTATTTCAAATATGCATCTCTCTTCCTCTGAAGAATATTCAATATTTGGCCCTTCCTGTCATGAAGCAATATAGTTATCTAACATAACTATTTGGATGTTATTACCCTTCTTAATAGTTAATGGATTTGATGCATATTATTCAACTCGAGAACTTGAATACCACAATCCTTGGAGAGTGAGAAAGCCTCTCTCCTTAACAGGAAAGTCATAAAACTATATTTCCCAGAAGGCTGTCAGACATTGCTACCTATTCTCATGTGTAGCTTTCTGGCAAATGTAGTCCTAAGACTTTCCCCCTAAATGGCTTCCAAAAGCCACAGACATTATTTTAGTTTTTGTAGAACCCCACAGTGTTTGTGGCCCCCCACAGGCCACCCATTCTACGTACACTCTGAATGACAAGGCGAATTCTTCTGATTGAAATTACAGGAAATGAGTAGCAAGTTGGTGGTCTCAGCATAAAACCTATCAGCTTAGTTCTAACCTCAACATAGGACGGGCTAAAGCCAGATTGTGTTTCAGTTGAGCTAAGAACCTATTTATAAAAGGGGACTAAATAACTATGGATAAAAATTGTTAGATTTATTGCCATTCTCAATATCCCTGGCTGAATCATTCACAGGCATCTTTGAAACTAAAAGTCATACATGGATTTTGTGTGTCCCAGGAGAAAGTCAAGAAAGTCTTCTCATCTTAGTTTATATTAAAGAGAAAAAGGAAAAATAACAAGCTTGGATTGTAAATCCATAAGGCCAAACAGGTAATTTGTAGTGGGGTTGGGAGTGGGGAAGGAAATCAATCCAATCAGCTTCAAGATCGACTTAACCTGACAATTAAGTCAAAATTGTTGAACTAGCTATACATTCCAACAGTTCTGAGCTTTCAGTGAATTCTAAGATTATCTCTGCCCATGTCATGTTCTAGAAGAGATACCTAGAGTTCACAAGTAAGAGAAAGACTCTTTCTTTGTACTAATGAAGGGTATAGTCCAAGAGCTATATTAGAGAGAAACTTAAGAGAATCTTGGAGAAACAAAAGTTTCAGGAGTTCCACTATTTTCAGCCCTCTTAAAGGCTTCCAAAAGGTGTCCTTTTGTATTTGAAGAACTTAGACTATTATGTACAAAACATCAGAAAATAGAATCTCTTTAACAAATAAACAAACAAAAAACCTCCTTGGAAATGAGATAGCTATATAGAAAAAAAAATGGATTCAGATCCAGAATTTGGACCATATAGCAGCACAGTTAACTCTTTCTGGATTTAAATATATTTTTAAAATACTGAAAGACAAAGGAATAACATTCTCATGAACTCTGGGGAGAAACTACATTTTTATCTATGATACTTGTGAACTGTAGGTAATGTTTTGTATATATTCCATGAGATTCTTGGGGCTCTCTAGCAACAGCAATCCATATGACCCAAATGCTTCCTTCCTTAAGCTTTCCAAAGTATAAGCCAAATGACATCATGGATAGAATATTGGGTTTGTAAACAACAAGACTGGAGTTTAAATCCAGCTTCAGATACTTCACTATGTTATCCTGTACAAGTCATTTAAACTGTCTGCCTCAGTTTCTTCACTTTTGTAAACTGAGGATTCTAATAATGATTAATTCACAGGGCTGTCATAAGGGAAATCTTAAATCTTAAAGTGCTATATAAATAGTAGCTATTATTAACAATTTTTAATATGAAATATTGAGGCAATGTTAAAAATAATAAGAGATCTAAGAAGAAATAGAGATTAAAATCAACAGGTTTGATTAAATAAAGAAAAAAGGATTTTGTAAGAATACATATTAAGTAAAGTAGTTGAATAGATAAGATAAAAATCTGACATCTAGAATTTATTGAGAAATATCTAAAACAATATTTCTCAACATAACAATAGTGAAAAGACATGAAAGAAAGTTATAACAACTACAAATGGTCTTAGAACATGGTCAAATTTGCTAATTTCAGAGACACAACAACCTAAATATAACATCTTGAATCCACTGCAATTGCAAAAATAGTCAAATTAATGATTGAAAAGAGAGATTGTGGAGAAATAAACACCGATACATAATTGGTGAGAATGTAGACCAGGACAAACAATTTGAGAGCATGATAATTTGCAAAGAGATGCATAAAACTGATCCTAAATTTTGACCTAACAATTGAATTGGTAGGCCTTTACCCTAAAAGATATGATAAAAAAGAAAATGGAACTTATCTTAACAAAAATATCAATAATTGTTTTATTTCTACTAGTGAAAAACGGGAACAAGCTATATATGCTTAACAACTTGAAAATATCTGGATAAATCATGATATATTAATATGTGATATTATGATGCAGTGAAAAACAAATATGACCCAGCAATATCACTACTAGACCCATTTCCAAAGATGATTTGGGGGGGGGGGGAGAAAGGAAACTATACATTCTAAAATATTTATAGCAGATCTTGTGATGACAAAGAACTGGAAATTGAAAGGATGCCTATCAATTGGGGAATGGCTGAACAAATGACGGTATATGAATGTAATGGTATATTATTATTCTGTAAGAAATGATCAGCAGGATGATTTTTAAAAGGGCTACAGGGACTTACATGAACTGATGCTAAGTGAAGTGAATAGAATCAAGAGAACATTGTACACAACAACAAAAAGATTATCTGATTATGTGATTGGTTCTTTTCAACAATGAAGTGATTCAGGCCAGTTCCAACAGACTTGTTATGGAGAGAGCCATCTGCATCCAGAGAGAAGACTATGGGAACTGAGTGTGGATCACAACATAGTATTTTCTCCTTCTTTATTGGAAGGGAGGGAGAAAAATTTGAAACTCAAGGTTTTACAAGGGTGAATGTTGAAAACTATCTTTACATATATTTTGAAAATTTAAAAAAAAACTTATTTTAGAGAAAGAAATGATGAGCTCAATGATCTTAGAAAAACATGAATAGACTTGCATGAAATAAAGATCAAAATGTTCAAAACCAAGATAATGTTGTATAAAGTAACAACAATATTGTTTTAAGAACAACTTTGAGTGTTTAAGTCATTTTGACTATTATAAGCACCCAAATTAACTACAAAGGACATATGAAGAAATATACTATCTGCATCGACAGAAAGAATTGAAAAATATAAATGTATATATAATGGCTTTATATCTATATACACATATATACATGCACACATATAGTTATACATATATTAACATATTTGTGTCCAATGTTAGTCATCTCTAAGCTGAGGGGGGAGGAAGAGGAAAGAAAAAAAAAAGAAATTTACATGATAACTTTATCCTATATTTGAAAAAAATAGCAAGTTGTACATAATAAATTTGAAGTTTTATATGCAATCATCTTTTTTATGATATTATTCTATGAAAAAGCTTGTGTTAGACCATAAATTAAAAATAAAAATAAATAAATATGAAATATCAAAGAAAATATGGAAATAATTTGGTGAAGTGTTTCAAAACAAAATCAAAAGAAATAAAACTATATTAAGAAGTAAGGAAGACAAAGATCCTAACTTTTGGTATAAGAATTCATTATTTGACAAAAACTGCTGGGATAACTGGAAATTAGTAGGGCAGAAATTAGGAATGGACCCACACTTAACACTGTATACCAAGATAAGATCAAAAAGGGTCCGTGATTTAGGCATAAAGAACAAGATTGTAAATAAATTGGAGGAACATAGGATAGTTTATCTCTCAGACTTGTGGAGGAGGAAGAAATTTGTGACCAAAGATGAACTAGAGACCATTATTGATCACAAAATAGAAAATTTTGATTACATCAAATTAAAAAGCTTCTGTACAAACAAAACTAATGCAAACAAGATTAGAAGGGAAGCAACAAACTGGGAAAACATCTTCACAGTTAAAGGTTCTGATAAAGGCCTCATTTCCAAAATATATAGAGAACTGACTCTAATTTATAAGAAACCAAGCCATTCTCCAATTGATAAATGGTCAAAGGATATGAACAGACAATTTTCAGATGATGAAATTGAAACTATTACCACTCATATGAAAGAGTGTTCCAAATCATTATTAATCAGAGAAATGCAAATTAAGACAACTCTGAGATACCACTACACACCTGTCAGATTGGCTAAGATGACAGGAAAAAATAATGATGATTGTTGGAGGGGATGCGGGAAAACTGGGACACTGATACATTGTTGGTGGAGTTGTGAACGAATCCAACCATTCTGGAGAGCAATCTGGAATTATGCCCAAAAAGTTATCAAACTGTGCATACCCTTTGACCCAGCAGTGCTACTACTGGGCTTATACCCCAAGGAGATACTAAAGAAGGGAAAGGGACCTGTATGTGCCAAAATGTTTGTGGCAGCCCTGTTTGTAGTGGCTAGAAACTGGAAAATGAATGGATGCCCATCAATTGGAGAATGGTTGGGTAAATTGTGGTATATGAATGTTATGGAATATTATTGTTCTGTAAGAAATGACCAGCAGGATGAATACAGAGAGGCTTGGAGAGACTTACATGAACTGATGCTAAGTGAAATGAGCAGAACCAAGAGATCATTATATACATCAACAACAATACTGTATGAAGATGTACTCTGATGGAAGTGGATTTCTTTGACAAAGAGACCTAATTCAGTTTCAATTGATCAATGATGGACAGAAGCAGCTACACCCAAAGAAAAACACTGGGAAATGAATGTAAACTGTTTGCATTTTTGTTTTTCTTCCCGGGTTATTTTTACCTTCTGAATCCAATTCTCCCTGTGCAACAAGAAAACTGTTTGGTTCTGCACACATATATTGTATCTAGGATATACTAGGACATATTCAACATATATAGGACTGCTTGCCATCTAGGGGAGGGGGTGGAGGGTGGGAGGAAAAATCGGAACAGAAGTGAGTGCAAGGGATAATGTTGTAAAAAAATTACCCTGGCATGGGTTCTGTCAATAAAAAGTTATTATAATAAAAAAAAAATAAAAAAAAGAAGTAAGGAAGAAAAGAAAGGAGGGAGGGAACTAAGGAAGAAGGAAGATAAGATATACATCATTTAACCAGATACGAGACAAAATTATTTATTTTACTTTTGTTTGTTTTTTCATTTAATTCTATGGATAAATGCTAAAGATTTAATGTACAATTTTACTACTTGATTATTCATTTTTGTAAAAATTATTAAGTTATAGGGAGAAAAGGAGAGAATAATTTTAGTTATAGATATAATGGGAACAATCTGTACATGTCATCTATAAGCAAATACAGCTATATCATACAATTATTTATTTCTGTAACAAAGAATGACTTAAATAGATGAATCATGTCTAGGAGACTTCAAATCCATGTCATCTGTGAAAAGAAAATTTACCCTCACATTACTAGGGACATTTTAGGTTGTTTCTATACTACCCAGGAGCTAAGTTATCTGCGATTTATAGCCTGTTAATAATAAAAATATAACATTTAAAAATTCTTTATTTTGTTGAAAAGAAAACAAATCATCACATTCTCCCCTAGACCTCTGCTATGAAAATGGGTATTTACTATTTGTTCCCTACATAGTCTGGAAAGGAAACCACCATCTTTTACATCTGTGAAAGTTTATGCTCATCTGAAAAAGTGCTCTAAATCACTATCGATCAGAGAAATACAAGTTAAAACAACTACAAGGTACTATTTCACATCTCTCAGATGGGCTAAGATGATAGGAAATGATAAATGTTAAAGGGCATGTGGGAAAACTGGGATGCTAATTTATTGCTGGTGGAGTTTGAACTGATCCATTCATTCTGGAGAGCAATTTGGAACTATGGCCAAATGGTTATCAAACTGTACATCCCCTGCTTTGATACAGCAGTGTCACTACTGGGTCTGTATTTTCAAAAACTATAAAAGAGATAAAAAGACCCACGTGTGCAAAAATATTGGTAGTAGTTTTTCTTTTGTAGTGGCAAGAAACTGAAAACTGAATGGATGCCCATCAGTTGGGGAATAGCTGAATAAGTTTTGGTATATAGATGTTATGGAATATTATTGCTCCATAAGAAATGATCAGCAGGATGATTCAAGAAAGGTCTGGAGAGACTGACCTGAACTGATGCTGAGTGAAGTGAATAGAACCAAGAGAACATTGTAGACAGCAATGGCAAAATTATGTGATGATCTTTTGTGATGAACTTGGCTCTTCTCAACAATGTAATGGTTTAATATAATTCCAATAGACTTGGCATAGAAAATACTATACATATCCAGAGAGAGAACTATAAAGACTGGATGTGAATTGAAGCATAGTATTTTCACTGTTTTGTTTGTTTATTTATTTGTTTTTGCTTTCTCTTTCTCATAGTTTTTTTTCCCTTTTGGTCTTTTCTTATACAACATGACAAATAGGGAATATATTTAAAAGGATTGTCCATATTTAATATATCAGATTGCTTACTGTCTTAGAGAGGGGGAAGGTAAGGGGTGGAGGAAGAAAAATTTGGAACCCAAAGTTACAAAAATGAATATTGGAAACTGTCTTTTTATATATTTGGAAAAACAAAAGACTACTGAGGGGAAAAAACCCATGAAATCATTTAATAAGTGCCTACTAAGGCAGGATTACCTGACTTTTACTTCTCTGTTGCCTTGTATTTGAGAGGATAACTTTAGAATCTGATACCTTCCCCTCACTCCTCTCTCTATACTCTCCTGGGTATTGGGAGCATGGAGCAGACCTTGAAAGACATAGGAATTCTACCTCTTTCTTCCTGCTCAGATCCCATCAGGAACAAGGATCTTCAGAGAAGATTGTCATGGGAACCTTTACAATTACTCCACCTTCCCTATCCTTAAATTTCCCTCACCAACCTCCAAACTTATGATTATCACCTTTTTCTTTCCTTTTCCCAATTCTTATCCTTCCCCTTGGGCAGGGAATCTAGAGTACTTGCTCTATTATGAACCTTGGATCCATTTCCCCTTACCCAATAGTTATGGGCCTGGGTCCCTTTATCTATATCCTTTTATAATTTTGGGTTGGGCATTGTTGTTTATACCACATTGATGAACAGCAAGTCACTGATCTACAATTGTTCCCGTAAGATAGCAGATCACCGGATCTTACCATCTGCGCTGGAACTACCCCTTCAGGAAAAGTGGTATGAACTATTGTACCCCCAGTCAGTCTACATGTAGCCACAACACTTACGAGTGCCACCTGAGTCAGATTAAAATATAATTGGCACATATTTAACAAATTAAATGAAAATGCAACATAATACAATATGGATAATGTTAATTTGAGGTTTTCTAATTCAATATGCAGGAGCATATATACATTTCTAATTGAATTTGACACTATTTAATCTGGACCCTTGGGACACCAGAACTAACTGTTTACACTGTAGCTCAGCCCTAAGGATCCTTTGGTCTTTCCATCAGTCTTACAGCTGAACTCTTCTAAGTGAGTTCCCTGTGCAATTAGGATGTGAGCTCCTTGAGAACAGGGCTATCTCACTTTTCCATTTGCATCTCCATTGCATAGCAAGTGTTAAGCACACATAAGGCACATAAGAAGTTTTTTCCTTCATTTAATTCACTTATCCATCCATTCAGCGAGTTGTTTCTTGAAGGACATGGTGTAGCCATTTGGGTCCCAAGAGGAGGGAGAAAGTTACTAATAGAAAACAGCTTCCAGGAAGGAATCTTCATCTAATCTATGTAAGGCAAATGATAAGGGCTGAAGAGGACTTTCAACAGCATTTTTTTTTTTTTTTTGAGATTAGGTTGCCCTTGCTTATATAGAAAAAATAAGTCTCACTTCTTTTCCACTTAGCAAATTCTTGCTTTCTCTGATCTGACCTTGAAGATTTGAGGAGCCCTAATTGGCCAGTCTATACAAGGTTGTCCTCATGAATTCAGAATTAGTGGCCTTCAAAGCTGTAGCTGTTATTTGGATAGAAGGCCTCTATTAGGTAGTTTCTGAGAAACAACTGCTAGCTCTGGGTGGGAAGTTTGATCAGGGCAGATGCTGTCCCACAATGACCTGGAAGAAGATATTTCTTGAAACAACTCTCTTAAGAGGTGGGTGTCTATGGGATAAGTCAAGAAGACATGTAAAGCCAAATTTAACTTCCTGAAAAAGTTTCAAAAAGAAAAATAATTATTGAGCTTTTTTTAATGAGCCAGCTAAGAATTTATGATCTACTTCAAAGAAAATTCTTAATTAATATATAAGAATAAAGTATTTTTCAGTCTTTCTATAAAGCTGTTTTATTCCTGGAGGGAAAACCCTTCTAGGGTTAATTATCATTAGTCAAACATGTAATTACTATTAATTTTTATGGAAATATTTCATGCATTACTAAGCCTCCAAATTTATGCTCATTTTTTTTTACTAAAAAACAAACAAAAAACTATTTAAATGGACACAAATAAACATGAGACCTCAGGCCCATGAACTCATTCCACTTTTCTATCCACTCAGAATGAATTGATTTCTGCTTCCACTTGACTGTTTCTTTCTTTCTTTCTTGTTATGTTTCAATTGGACTCTGCTTACCCACTGGAAACCTGGATCTTGCAGCAATCACAAAAATGTACGAACCCTTGAAATTTTCCCTCTGCTGGGATCCAGAAGTCAGACCCCAAGTTGGCTCTATGCACTAAATGAAAGGGTTGTTGTTGAGTCATTTCAGTCATGTCCCACTCTTTGTGATGCCATTTGGGAAATTTTGTCAGAGATACTCAAGTGGGCTATTGTCTAGATCTCAGAAAAAACTCCTCCAGACCTAATGCTTATGCTTTTTTTTTTTTTTTTTTAATTTGCTGCTTCCTCCTAGAAAGGGGTTTGGTGGAAGGGGGACAGAGATCATCACAATTGGGATTTATCAATCCTCAATAATAAAGCTTTTTCTTTCTTTTAGTTTTCATTATAAGAAATAATACAAGTCACAGCCAACTTTAGAATTATAAAGAAAACTGAATGCTTGAAGAACTTTTGTGACACTCCAGAGGCACACAAAACCCAAATTAGTCCTTAAAAATTCAAAGAAATGCCTTAAAAGCCCAGGCAGGAGTGTTACACGAAGCTCCTTATAAATATGAATTCTTATAGCCCAAATGACTATGCCTCAGGATATGATTCTAATTCACTTCATAAAAGTACTTTTTCTACTTAGGAAGGGATTTTCCCAAGATGGGGACTGCACTGTTTGTTTCATTGTACAACAAACAATGAAAGGATCCAATTAAACATTTGGTTCATCGCTTAGCCTTTAGACTTGTGGAACATGAAGTAGGCTATAGCAATCACATAAGGCATTGCCCAAGATAAAGGCCACTCAGACATAGAGTCAGAAGAACAAATCCTGCCTCTGACACTTACTGTCAAGTCACTTCCTCTCTCTGATGATCAGCTTTCTCATCTCTAAAAAAGAGAGAATAAATTTATGCTGCACGTCTCAGAGTTGTTGTGAAAATGTGTTTTGCAAGCCTTCAAGAATTAATGGACATGTCCAAAAAGATCATAAAAAGGGAAAAGGACCAACACGTGCAACAATGTTTATAGCAGCCCTTTCTGTAGTAGCAAGGAACTAGAAACTGAATAGAAATCCATCAGTTGGAGAATGGCTGAATAAGTTCTGATATATGAATATTATGGAATATTATTGGTCTATAAGAAATAATCAGCAGGATGATTCTAGAAATTCCTGGAGATATTTAAATGAATTGATGATACTAAGTAAAGTGAGTAAAACCAAGAGTTCATCGTACCCAGCAACAAGAAGATTGTGTGATGGACGTGGCTCTTTTCAACAATGAGGTGATTCAGGCCAATTCCAATTTGTGATGGAGAGAGCCATCTGCACCCAGAGAGAGGACTATGGGGACTGAATACCTTTTGTTGGTGTTTTTGGCTTGGTTGGTTTTTTTTCTCATTTTTCTTTTGATCTGATTTTTCTTGTACAGCATGATAAATGTGGAAATATGTATAGTAGAATTGCACATGTTTAACCTATATTAGATTACTTGCTATGTAAAGGAGGGAGGAAGATGGGAGGGAGGGAATACAATATTTTGCAAGGGTGAATGATGAAAATTATCCATGCATATGTTTTCAAAATAAAAAGCTATTGTTTTTTAAAGGAAAAATAAATAAATACGTGATGACTGGCATTTACAGAGCCAAAAAATAAAAAGAATTATGGACATAGGAATTGTACTATTATTATAACAAGCTAACTTTGTATACTTGTTGTGTCCTGCTTTCTAGAACTCCCAAGTTGGGGGGTGACAAAACGTACCATGCTTTCTAGAGCCCCCACATCAGGGTGATTAAAACATACTATCTTAGTGGAAAAGTGATAAGGTAGAACTCCTGAGGATGGTGGAAATATGGAGTCTGTTTATTCCAAGGTCCCCCTTTTTTATACCTAATACCCTTATGTAACCAAAACAACACTGGACATGGACTAAGAATATACTGAGCATGTTGGACCACATAAACAACTTGCTATTGTATGTAAATGACTCTTTGCCACCTGGTATTATTCTGCTTTAATATCAACACAGGTTGTCACTGTCCCCCTCTCCCCCCCTCCCCCCCTGCCCCCGACTTCTCAGGAAGGCCGAGAGCCCTTAAGGGAGAGAGGGAGCCAAATCAGATATTGTTAGCAGGTTCCCTCTGGGCTGAAGGGTCTTATACCTCACCCAGAATTCCCCCACTATCTGTGGCCCTCTACATATGCTTAAAATGACCTGTTTAAGACAACACAAGTGCTAAGAAGCAATGACATAATTTGTGCTCAGGTCCCTAATTCCATCCAAATCCAGCACTCTTTCATCGTCCCATGCTCTATTTAGCTCAGTTTTTTTCATTGTACCTGTCATTTCATTGGTTTAGGAAGCTCTGAATAAGGAACTCTCTCTACCAATGCAGACAAGTTCCTTTTCTGTAATTTGTAGTCTTAAAAGGTAAATAACTAGACCAGGTTCACATAACCAGCATATGTCAGAGCCTATATTTGAACTCAGGTCTTTCTGACTCTAAGGCCAACATTTTTGCCATCATATTGTGCCATTAATGAACACATTGAGATTTACCTCTTGTCTTTCACCTCTCTGCATCTTAACTCATTCCTCAGAGATCCCTTGCCCATACCAACACTGATCTTCTGCCCTGACACATAATCCCTTTAGAGACATTTCAAAATATTAGTGAATAATTTCTCCAATCAACCCATCTATCAACACATCTTTAGAGGAAATGACTGATGAGCAAGACTCTGTGAAAACAGCAAAGAAGCATCACATACAATCTGTGGTCTCCAGTTTGAATTTCATTTGTTAAGCTAAAGGTTTTAGAACAATTATTATACAATAAAAGTAGAGTTTTAAGATTTATCTCTCTAAATAATGAAAATTAGTTTAATCTTTACTGTATCAGTAATTGGGCAGCAGAGATTATAAGTCTTTCTCTCTCTAAGACATGGAGAGTATCAAGGATAATGTGCATCTCCTTCCTGTTCTCTCTTCTTGCTAGTTTAGGAAATAGCCTCCTGCAATTTGAATAACTTCAGAGCAGCCCAGAGGTAAGTGGAAGAGATGGAAAAATGCTTAGGAAGAGAACAGATTGTTCTTCCTGAGCTTCTAAACTTTTTAGTGCAAACAAGAGCCATGATCCCTAGGTGCCAGAGTAAATAAGATACAAATCATAATAAGTCACCATGAGCATGCATGGAATTTAGGAAAGGAATCTACTTATAAGGTGGAAAATGGTATGAAATTTGGGATTGTGGGAACTGTCATACAAAAGATTAATAGAGAAAAAAATAGGTACTTGGATCTGGAGGAGTTCTTGTTTTAATTTTTTTTGAGTCCTACTTACATTTGTCTCCACAGTGTTCTTTTCATATGACTTTGTGGATATAGAGCTGGTCCCCTAGGAAAGGGAACATGTGTCCTCTACTGTAAGCTGAAGAGCACACTGGAGGAAATGCAGAGCAATAGACAACTGGAAGGGAGAATGTCTTATAATGAATGACCACAATCTACTGAGAACTGGGGGAAACTGAATAAAGCAGCAGAAGGTAGCAAAGGGGAAAATCCTTATGGAAGAGCAATTCCCAATTATTTCCTCCTAGAACCCGGGGCAACTAGGTGGCATAGTAGGCCCTGGAGTCAAGAAACAACAGTTCAAATCCAGCCTCAGACACTTACTAGCTGTGTGATCCTAGGCAAGTCACTTAACCCTGTTTGTCTCAGTTTCCTCAAATGAGTTGGAGAAGAAAATGCAAACCATTCCAGCATCATTGCCAAGAAAACTCCAAATGGAATCATGGAGAATCAGTTATGATTGAACAAGAACCCCAAGGTATACTTTGACACTATCCTGGTGCACGGGGCAGAAGAGACATTTACTTACAAGTGATTAACGTTACTCTCTTTGTATCTTTGGATCTTGCTCACTTGTGAAACAAATCTATGTTTTGAGTTTTGTGAGGCTGTAGGTTTGCAAAAGGTTTGTGCGGCTTGGAAATTCCTCCCTGTAGGGTTCCTGATCTTGAAATTCTCCCCTCTGTGAGGGGAGCCATCTAAAAAAGCAAAATCTCTCTCCCGATATACCAAATATATCCAATGCTTTTGTATCAGGAGGGAACCTTGGCCACAAGGGTTACAATAATAATAGGCAACTCCTACTATGGTGTGTTAATTCAACAACAATGAATTGCAACTTTTCCTGTAATGAGGAAACTACATTAAAAACATGCCTCAGATATTTACTGTGTGATCTCGGTCTTGTCACTTAACTTATACCTTAAGTTTCCTTAACTGTAAAATGGGGATAATAACTGTACCTATTTCGAAAAGTTATTGTGAGGTTATTGTAAAGTGATTAGCATAGTGCCTAGCACATAGTGGGCTCTATATAAACATTTATCCCCCTTCTCTTCACCCTTAACTTTTCACTAAAGGAATTCATGTCATTATGGAACAAGCAATTAACCATGAGAATAAATAAAAAAAACAGTTTAATTATTTCATATTGTATATATGTAATTTATAATTTAATGCATAATATATTGTATATAAATTAAAGCAAAATTTTACATAAACAAAAGGGTTTTGTGGATGTGGTTTTTATTACTTGGTTTTATATGCACTATCTGTTTAAAAAAAGTCACCTGATTTTCAGGAAATATATAAAAGGGTGAGGATTTCTCTCTATCAGTTAAGCGATAGAAAGGACCACACTTTCAAGAAAGCAGCCAGTCACTTGGCCTCCTGTATTTAGGGTTCTGTCCTTGACAACAGGTGACATGGAGGAACTGTCCTAAAAAGTCTGAGCCTGCCACTCTTGACCTGAGAAAAACAGAACATACTCAGCTCAAGATAGTAGGGAAACGCGACCCCTTACACCCTAAGAGTGGGTCCTCACATCAAGAGGGGAGATAGAAATGTCAAAGAAGAGGAGGTTGATTGCACCAGACTTATGCAATCCCTATTGTGACATTTCACATTTAAATATCCAAGCCAGAAGTTTTACTGGCACATCTGAGTCATGAAGGATTGTGGTAGATCTGGCCCGTGTCCCACACTGAAGGGCTGGGGGTGGGGAACAGATGCAACTGGCCTCAGATGCCAAAGCTTTGGAAAGACATGTAGCATCATCCAAATTGTCCACTTCTTCCCACTTCTCATATCTCACTTCCTTTATCCTGTTCTACCATCTTGGTTTGAATTTCAGCTCCTGAAATGAATGACCTGCTTCCAGGATATTCTGGTTCCAAGAAACCCCATCTCTGATACAGATGGACTTTTTGGTTTATACTGACTTGGAGCAAAATTCAGGTCCTATCTTTCTTCCCTAGAGAGGATTTTCTTTCCCTTGTCCTCAGGCTTGCTCTAATTACCAGGAGACATGAAAGATGATGCTATTTTCTGACTTTGTAAGCAGGAAGAGATGGTACCTGTACTATGACATCCAGGGGGTCTCAGAAATCATTGATAAGCAACATAACTCTCTGAGAAATTGGTAGTATTCAAAGGCATATTAGTTACTCCTTAGAAAGCCATCTGCTAATCAGAAAATCGAATATCATTTTTTAAAGAGCTCATTCTCTGATCTACAGTTTTGGACACTCTCAACTACTCCTTTGTATTGGCTATTTTCCTGTTGGTTATCTTTTTTTTTTCTTTTTTTAAAAATTTATTTAATAGCCTTTTATTTACAGGATATATACATGGGTAACTTTACAGCATTAACAATTGCCAAACCTCTTGTTCCAATTTTTCCCCTCTTACCCTCCACCCCCTACCCCAGATGGCAGGATGACCAGTAGATGTTAAATATATTAAAATATAAATTAGATACACAATAAGTATACATGACCAAACCGTTATTTTGCTGTACAAAAAGAATCAGACTCTGAAATATTGTACAGTTAGCATGTGAAGGAAATCAAAAATGCAGGTGGTCATAAATATAGGGATTGGGAATTCAATGTAATTGTTTTTAGTCATCACCCAGAGTTCTTTCTCTGGGTGTAGCTGGTTCAGTTCATTACTGCTCCATTGGAAATGATTTGGTTGATCTCGTTGCTGAGGATGGCCAGGTCCATCAGAACTGGTCATCATATAGTATTGTTGTTGAAGTATATAATGATCTCCTGGTCCTGCTCATTTCACTCAGCATCAGTTCGTGTAAGTCTCTCCAGGCCTTTCTGAAATCATCCTGTTGGTCATTTCTTACAGAACAATAATATTCCATAACATTCATATACCACAATTTATTCAGCCATTCTCCAACTGATGGGCATCCACTCAGTTTCTAGTTTCTAGCCACTACAAAGAGGGCTGCCACAAACATTCGTGCACATACAGGTCCCTTTCCCTTCTTTATGATCTCTTTGGGATATAAGCCCAGTGGTAGCACTGCTGGATCAAAAGGTATGTACAGTTTGATAACTTTTTGACCATAGTTCCAAACTACTCTCCAGAATGGTTGGATTTGTTCACAAGTCCACCAACAATGCATCAATGTCCCAGTTTTCCCACATCCCCTCCAACAATCATCATTATTTTTTCCTGTCATCTTAGCCAATCTGACAGGTGTGTAGTGGTATCTTAGAGTTGTCTTAATTTGCATTTCTCTGATTAATAATGACTTGGAGCATCTTTTCATATGACTAGAAATAGTTTCAATTTCTTCATCTGAGAATTGTCTGTTCATATCATTTGACCATTTTTCAATTGGAGAATGGGCTGTTGGTTATCTTTCAAGAAAGTCTGTCCTATTGATTCTCCTCCTCCCTCTCTTACCATTCCTCGATTTCATTTTTCTGTGTCCTCATTCCCTTCACCACATCTGAAAGTGAGTAAGTCCCAAGAACAAGCCTTGACTCTTTTCTCTTTTTCATCTGTGCTCATTAAGCCAATCTCATTCTATCTTATGATTTTAAAAACCATTTGTGGGCAGATAAACCTCAAAACTATAAGACTGGCCTCTTCTAATTTCCAGACCCACACTTTTAACTACATAGGTAATACATCTCTGCCAGAATGCCCCCACTGATTCTTCTAACTAAAAAATATCCAAAGCAGAGTTCATTCTCTTTCCTAGAAAAACTTCTCTGCCTTTTCATTTCCATATTTGTCTATAGTACACCATCGTCTGATGTTCCATGTTCATAACCTGAGAATTGACTAAGGGTCCTCCTTCCTCCCTTATAACTCATATCTAGTCACTTACCAAATCCTATCCCTATATCCTTTGCTTCTCTCACATCTCCTTTCCCACTAACCACCATGCTAACTCAAGACCTCATTGCTCTCTATCTAGATGATTAAGAAATGCAAACTGTGCAAAGTTAAAGAAGCCACCCCAAATGTTCTTAGGGGCTATTTGTGTCCAATCTGTGGCAGAACATTCCAAACTCACATTGGTGCGATCAGCCATAGTTGGACATTCTGCAACTTGACTCTAACATAGTGATGTCATTTTGGTCCTCTTCAAGAACAAAAAATAATCAATCCTTTCCAATTTTTCCACCATTTCCAAAGCATTTCTCTAATGCATAGACATGTTCATAACTCTCTTCATAATAGTTTTTTTTAATTTTCAAAATACATGCAAAGATAATTTTCAACATTAACCATGGCAAAACCTTGTGTTTCAAAATTTTTATCCCTTCCTTCCCCTCATCCCTCTCCCCCTGGACAGCAAATAATCCAATATATGTTAAATATGTTCAATTCTTTTATACTTATTTCCACAATTATCATGATGCACAAGAAAAATCAGATCAAAAAGGGAAAAAATGAGAAAGAAAAAAAAGCAAGCAAACAACAACAAAAAAGGTGAAAATACTATGTTGTGATCCACATTCAGTCCCCATAATTCTTTCTGGAAGCAAGTGGCTCTTTCCATCACAAATCTATTAGAATTGGCCTAAATCATTTAATTGCTGAAAAGAGCCACATCCATCAGAAATGATCATCATATAATCTTGCTGTTGCTGTGTACAATGTTCTTTTAGCTCTATTCCCTTCACTTAGCATCAGTTCATGTAAGTCTCTCCAGGTTTTTTTTGAAATTATTCTGTTGATTGTTTCTTATAGAACAATAATATCCCATAACATTCATATACCATAACTTATTCAGCCATTCTCCAATTGATGGGCATCCACTAAGTTTCCAGTTCCTTGTCACTACAAAAAGGGCTGCCACAAACATTTTTGCACATGTGGGTCCTTCCCACTTTTATGATCTCTTTGGGATACAGACTCAGCAGAGATAGAATTCCCTCCCCCCTCCCCAGTTTTCTGCTTCCCTTCTAATTCTAATTCTGGTTACATCAGTTTTGTTTGTATAAAACCTTTTTAATTTAATATAATCAAAATTACCCATTTTGCATGTCATAATGTTATCTATTTGTTCTTTGGCCCTTCTCCATAGATCTGAGAGGTAGACTATCCCTTGTTCTCCTGATTTTCTTCTGGTATCACTTTTTCTGTCTAAATTATGAATTCATTTCTACCTTATCTTGTTATAGGGTGTTAGATATTGATCAATGCCTAGTTTCTCTGGCCATAACTCATTATGTTCAAAAATCTTCAGTGACTCTCTGTCATCTGCCAAGTAAAATTCAAACTCTTGTGTTGATCATTCAAGGGCTTTTTATGCCTTAATCTATCTTTTTAGTCTTTATCCATATTATTGTTCTTTATATAACCAAACTTAAATAAGTCTATTCAAACTTCTATTCCTTCATCCAAGGCATTATATTGCCTCTCAAATAAAATAAAATATTCACATTTATGTAACTCTTGAGGGTTTTTCAAGAATTTCCCTCATATTAGTCCTGTGAGGTAACTCCAGAAAATTATGCTCTCCATTTTATAAATAAGAAACTTGGGTTCTGAATAGGCATGGTCACAAAGCTAATAATCTGAGATGAATATATAGCTAAATTCTCTGTTCCAGGTCCAACCTCTATTTACTTCTATAACTACACTGGATTATAGGTTAGATTCAAAGGTAATGACAGAGCAAGTCAATGCACACATGAATCAGCTTTTAGGCATCAAGCAAAGCCCAGGCTGCTTAAGAATTGTATTTCTTCTCCTGAGTGAAAAGCATGGGGTCCTAAGTTAAAGTCACCAAGATTATATCAGGAAACACTTTCCTCCCCCTCTTAATTTTTTTTTCAAACAGGACTCAAGATGCTGAGCTCTTAGAATCTGAAGGTCACACCTTGATGAGATAAGGAAATGAGAGCTGTATCATTTCAGTGTTCATTATCAGTTGAAAAGGATCATTTTTTGCATAATGTTAGATCAACAATGAGATTAAAGTTGTTTTCAAAAGAATATTTGTGAAAAAGAAAGAAAGAAAAAGAAAGTACCTGATGTTTCCTCCCACCTTTTAAAAGAAAAAAAATCACCACACCCCAATATGATGTAGGGTTATTGGTGATCTTGATCCTTTTCTGTAAAGAAGGCTAATGGTAAATGTTTTCAAGAGCTGACCAAGGGATTTATAACCCATTTGGGGATCAGGCATAGGCTCATTGGATCTTCAAGCTGGCACTGAAAGGGATCTAAAAATACATTAGTACAGCCTGATTTTTTTACATTTTTACAGATGAGGAAACTGAGGCACAGGAAGACTAAATGAGTTACTCATTTTTTCACAAGTAACAAATACTTCATAGTTTCCTCCTGTCTCAAGTGATCACACAATTTTTTTCCACACAAAAATAATTTAGACTAATTTTTACTTACAAAAATAAATACCTGCCATGCAAACTTTGGGTGGTTGTCAGGGATTCTGGGGTATAAGTAAGAAAGTTTATGAAATCAAACATGATAACATTGTTATTATTAATCAAATAATAAATAGCAATAACTTTAAAATATGAGATTCCTTGGTTGTTGTTGTGTTGCAAAGTTGTGTTTTGGGTAGACGAAAAAGCAAGGAGTCCTGGAGTTGAGCAAATTTGATGAAGTATATCTTTCTATGTCACAGATCTGGACCCCCCCCCCAAATGGCAGTAATAACAGTCATTTTGATATATCTCTATTGGTTCCTTTATGCAGTCATTCAGGATACAAAAAGGAATCATGAAGAGTTGGCAGAATCAAGTCAGGGTGGTTATGTTAATATTTGTTATAGCACTAGGCAATTGCATGATGATCCATTTCATAGATTTGTAATATATCCTCAGTGCTGAGACATATGTTGGAAAGGGCTCACAAGAACCAGGGGCTTCTTGCTATGTAAAAGGATCTTTGTTCAACTAAGAACATAATAGAACCCCCACAATTTGTTAATTGGCCAGAGCTCTAGCTAGGCAGCGAGGTGATGCTGCAATGCCCAGAATGATGAGTTTGAAGTCATGAAGACTCTAGGAATTCAAAGCCAGCCTCAGTTAACCTGCCTGCCTCAGTTTCTTCATATGTAAAATGGAATAATAGTATCTACCTCCAGGGGTTATTGTGAGGAACAAATGAGAACATTATAAGTACTTAGCATAGTACCTAATGCACAGGAAAAATTATGTATTAGCTATTATTGTTATTATCATTATTAAGTGATAAACCTATATTCACAAAGATCTGAATTTAAATCCAATCTCAGATGCACTCTAGATGTATGATCCTGGACCTTTCGTAAAACCTTTTGATTCAACCTTTGTGTGTCTCTTTTGTACAATGGGCATAATAATGGCACCTACCTCATAGGGTTGTGAGGATTCAATAGTGCCTGAAACTCTTGTTTCTCAAATATATAAAGAACTGAACCAAATTCCTCTTTTTAAAAAGCATTTTCCAGTTAATAAGTAGTCAAAGGGTAAGAACAGACAGTTTTAAAGAAGAAAAATCACATGAAAAATTATTGATTAGAGAATTACAAATGAAAATAACTCTGAAGTACCACCTCACAGCAATCAGATTGACTAAAATGACAGAGAAAGGAAATAATGAATGCCAAAATAGGTGTGGAAAACCAAGGACATCATGCATTGCTGTTACAGTTGTGAATTGGTCCAACCATTCAACAATTTGGAACTATGTCCAAAGGGCTATAAAATTAGTCATACCCTTTTCCTCAGCAATACAACTGTTACATCTGTCTTCCAAAAGGGAAAAGAACCTATTTGTACAAAAATATTCATAGCAGTTCTTTTTGTGGTGGCAAAGAATTGGAACTCAAGGGGATGCTTATCATTTGGAGGATGGTTGAACAAATTACATATGATTGTATTGGAATATTATTGTGCTATAATAAATGACAATAGAGGTGGTTTCAGAAAAAACCTAGGAAGACTCATATGAACTGATGGAGAAAGAAATGAGCAGAACCAGAAGAACAATAATGGCAATATTGTAACAATGATCAACTGGGAAAGACAGCTATTCTGATCAAAACATTCATTCCTGACAATTCCAAAGCATTGACATGATCCATCTCCAGAGAAAGAACAGATGTACTTTGAGTGGAGAACAAACATACGTAAGAAAAATCAACTTTATTTTCTTGGGAAAGGGGGTTGTCTGTGTTTTCTTTTACAACATGACTAAAATGAAAATATGTTTTAACGTGACCATATAATTGATCAAATTACTTTCTCAAAGAGGGTAGAGGGGAGAGAGGGAGGGTGAGAATTTGATATTTAAAAATGTTTTTCAATAGTATTTTTCCCCCCAAATACATGTAAAGATAGTTTTTAGCATTGATTTTTGTAAGGCTTTTTGTTCTAAATTTTTCTCCTTCCCTTCCCTTTCCTTCCACCTCCTCAAGACAGCAAGCAATCTGATATAGGTTACAGGTGTGCAGTCCTTTTAAACATTTTTCCATATTTGTCACATTGAACAAGAAACATCAGACCAAAAGGGAAAAATGACTAGAAAAAGAAAGCAAGCAAACAAAAAAGAAAAAAATACTCTGCTTCACTCCACAGTCAGTCTTTATAGTTCTCTCTCTGGATGTGAATGACATTTTTCATCTCAAATCTACTGGAATTGCCTTGAATCACTGCATTTTTAAAAAGAGTGAAGTCCATCACAGTTGATCACGACATAATCTTGCATTTTTTGCTCATGTGGGTCCTTTTCCCTCTTTTATGATCTCTTTGGCATATATAGACCCAGACTACTGGATCAAAGGGTATGAACAGTTTTATAGACTTTGGGGCATAGTTCCACATTGCTCCACATCCCCTCCAACATTTATCATTATCTTTTCCCATCATCTTAGCCAATCTTAGAGGTGTGAAGTAGAACCTCAGAGTTGTCTTAATTTGCATTTCTCTAATCAATAGTGATTTAGAGCATTTTTTCCATATGACTATAGAAGTTTTTAATTTCTTTATTTGAAAATTGTCTGCTCATATGTCTTGACCATTTAACAATCAGGAAATTACTTGCATTTTTATAAATTTGAGTCAGTTCTCTAAATATTTTTGAAATGAGGCCTTTATTAAAAACACTGGCCATAAAAAATATTTCCCAGTTTTTTTCTTCCTTCCTAATCTTAGCTACATTGGTTTTGTTTCTACAAAATTTTTTAATTTAATGTAATCAAAATTATCCATTTTGCATTTTATGATATTCTCTAGTTCTTCTTTGGCCATAAATTCTTCCCTTCTTCACAGATCTGAAAGACTTTCTCTTACTCTCCTAACTTGCTTATAGTATCACCCTTTATATCTAAATCGTGAATCCAATTTGAACCATTATTGAACCAATTATCTTAGTATTGGATGTTAGATGTTGGTCAATGCCTAGTTTCTGCCATACTAATTTCCAGTTTTCCCAGCAGTTTTTGTCAAACAGGAAATTCTTATCCCAGAAGCTGTAATCTTTGAGTTTATCAAATATTAGATTACTATAGTCATTGACTTTTGTGTCTTATGTACCCAATCTATTCCACTGATCCACTACTCTATTTCTTAGCTATTACCAGATAGTTTTGATTACTGCTGCTTAATAATATAGTTTTAGGTATGGCACTTCCTTTGCATAATACTCAAAATTTTAAAAAAATTTATGTAATTAGGAAATATTTAACAATAATTAAAATATTTTTAAAAAACCCATTGGCTCACAAGAAGAAAAGAATATCTAAAAATGTTAAATAAATATTGTGTTTTTTGGGGAAAAACCCTGACTCACAAATAGTAGATGGTTAATATAAATGTTTATTCCATTCCTTTTCCTTCTACAGTCTGTATCCTGTATACCTTCATGCTAAAATAGCAATAAAGGCCTCTTCCTCAGTATCCTCAAGCAAGAGCAGAACCAAATTCCTTGAAATGGGGGCTTTTCTTTGGCTTGGTTGCCTTTTCTTGCCAGATTCTGAAAAGACAAAGAGTTTCAAAGAAATGGATCCATGCACTTATATTTATGTATATACAGTCTGAAAAAGTATTTAAAATAGCAAATACTCTCTCTTTCTTAGGTCCTAGCTTCCAGCTCAGTCAAAGATTAAGAAAAATGCCTTTAGTTTTTATTAGAGTTAAATTCTCCTTTCTCACTCTCAAGCCTCACACTCATAGGCTTGGACAAAACTCAAAGAAAAGCTATGGTTTAAATAATGTCTGTAGCAATATTTGTTGTTATTCAACAGTTTTCAATCATGTCCTACTCTTCACGTCTCCATTTGGGTTTTTCTTGGCAAAGATACTGGAATGCTTTGCCATTTTCCTTCTCCAGCTCATTTTACAGATGAGAAATTGAGGTAAACAAGGTTAAGTGACTTACTCAAGTGTCACGTGACTGGTAAGTGTCCGAGGCCAGATTTGAAATCAGGAAGACATATCTTCCTGATATAAGGACCAGAAGTGTGAAAATAACATAGAAAGTCTAAGAAGCATATAAAAGGAATAGGCTTTAAATTGTAGATCGCAGAAAATGTTTTATCTTATTTCCCCATTTTGTGTTCTTCCTTGAGCTCTTGGGGAAAAAGTAGTTAATTAGGGAATTGACAGATTCCACGGGCTAAGTTCCCACTGAGAAAGTAAATCCCAAACTCAGACATCATTATGACCTACCTGCTACTTCCATGCTATTGGATTTCAGCAGTCTCTGGCCAGTCCTTGGTCCACTGATAGTCCTTACCTTGGGTCCTCCCTACTTTCTATAGCTGTGTCTTCTGCCTTTGGCTACTTATGACTGATAATCTGCCAAGGCTCAGTTCCTTACTTGGTCAGGCAAGATATGGCCCAACTCAGCATGACCACACTGGTTTCTATGTAAAACAGTGGTCTTAAATGCAAATAGAAACAGGGACCACTAAACCATATATCAGGATCTTTGTGGGCAATACAATGACTTAGAAAGCCACACATTCATCTTATCTGTGTTCTATTATATTTTATATATTTTCTTAAGTATTTCCCAATTGCATGTTAATCTGATGGCTCATCTCAGAATGCTGGACAATGCTAACTTAGAAATCACATATTGATATCTTTCTTTTAAAAAATGTTTGTTGTTGAAGCAGCTACATGGTGCAGTGGATAGAGCACCAGCCCTGAAGTAAAGAGAACTTGAATTCAAATCTGACCTCAGACACTTAACACTACCTAGCTGTGTTACCCTGGGCAAGTCACTTAACCCCAATTGCCTCAACAACAACAACAAAATGTTTGCCCATTGTTCAGTTGTTCTCTGTGAGACCCCATTTGGGGTTTTCTTGGCAAAGATAGTGAAGGGGATTGCTATTTCCTTCTCCAGCTCATTTTACAGAAGAGGAAACTGAGGCAAACAGGGTAAAGTGGTTTGTCTTGCACATTAAAATCAGGTAGAAACTTCATTTTTTATAATTTTATGTAATTAGGAAATATTTAACATTAATTTAATAATTATTATATTTATAATAAAACAAAAATAAAATTATCAAAAATTACATTAAAAATAAAATAATATTTCGATCAAGTTTGGATTGCACTGGGAATATTATGAACCACATGCTGGGTAGAGATGTGTTGTGTGTGTGTATGTGTGTGTGTGTGTGTGTACCATGAAGATTTCTGGTATAGAAGACCATCTCTCTTCAGAGTCACTAAGAACTGAAATAAGTACAGCTGAGAGTGCACATACTCTCTAGCCTTCAGTGTCCAAAAATTAGAATCAACAGCAGCTGGATACACAGACTTTGTAATCTTCAGAAGTTTTGACATCTCATTGGCCCTGGAAGGGGCATTATAGGTGATAAGGCTTGTGAGTAGCCTCTGTACTTCCAGCCTAGAATACGCATCCAGTTAATGACAGGAAAGAAGGAAGAAAGGAAGGAAGGAAGGAAGGAAGGAAGGAAGGAAGGAAGGAAGGAAGGAAAGAAGGAAGGAAAGAAGAAAGGAAGGAAGGAAGGAAGGAAAGAAGAAAGGAAGGAAGGAAGGAAAGAAGAAAGGAAGGAAGGAAGGAAAGAAGGAAGGAAATGAAAAAGAAGGAAAGGAAAAAGAAAGGAAGAAAAGAAGGAAACAAAGAAACAAGCAAAGAAAAAAGGAAGGAGGGAAGGAAGGAAGAGAAAAGAAAAAAGAGAGAAAAAGAAAGAAGGAAAGAGAAAGGTAAATAAAAAAAGAGAAAGGTAGAGGGATAGAGACAGAGAGAATTTAGGACCAGTTAGGCAATGCAGTTTGCCAAAATCCCATAGCTAATGTTATTATCAGGCTAAAATGGGAACTGGTTATTAGAATGAGTTGAATTTCAAAAACTATACTGAATCAACCATAGAAACCCTCCGATGAGGGAATTACCAAAAACACAGACTGGTAGTTTCAGTTCATTAGGGGCAAAAGAGGCATAGGAACTGAAACTGCCCAGAAGCTGCTCAGGCTCTAGAAGGCAGCCTGAAGGATTCCTCCTCCCCTCTGCTTTTCTTTCTCTCCTTTTAGAGCCCTTCTGTTTCATTTCTGACCTAGAGTCCTGGCTCTGTTACAGTATACTTACCATTTTGGTCAAAGCCAAGGTCTGGGTGTGGGGTACAAAACAGTCCCATTGTGTGGTTTTTCTTGTTTCAGTTTCTTGCCTCACCCTTATCAACATGGAAAATAGGTCTTAGATATGGTGCCATCCTGCATGATGCAATGGAGAAAGCATCAGATTTCGAGAAAAGAGAGTTGTCTCTGAATCTTACCCCTCTGCCATTTTTTCTCTGGGGGACCTTGGAGGAGGAATCATCACACATCTCTTCAGTTCCTCATCTATAAAATGAGGAGGTGGATCTACATGATCTCAAAGTACATTTTCTAAATGCTATGACTCAATTGATTAATAAGTATTTTTGGATTATCTAAGTGCCCAGGACTATGCTTTGGACTGTATGAATTACAATGAACATATTAAGCCCAATAAAAGCCTTCAAGGAATTTGAAGAATCAGCAAGGAGCTGAATGGTGTACTGGGAATGAAGACCTTCATTCGAATCTTCTAATACTTATGAGCAATATGACCAGAAACTCATTTTATTCATCTGTAAAAAGGGAATTTGAAATACCAGTAGCCCCTAACTCACAGGATTGATATATAGGACGGTGTAAAGGCTGTGTATGCATTTGGTGGTATCCTATGTGACACCTGAGGTGTCATGTCAGTCATTCACACCAACTTGTGATCTACCTTCCTTAAGCCCACAGGAAGACAGGGTGTTACTTTATTTTTTTAATTCACTTTAAAATTAAATACAATGGGAAAAAATTCCACATACATAGTAAAACATAAGAGGATTTAATGTAAAACAATAAATTTCTATTTCAAACTTTATTTTTTTTTGAACCTGTATAATAAGTACTAAACACTGTTTTCAAAGCTACCTGGTTTTTCTGTGCTTCCTTCTAAGTATTTTTTGCTCTCTCTGTGCACTTTTTCCCCTTTTTGATACCCTGTCCTAGAAAAAACCACAAACATATATACGCACCACATATATCCATATTCCTATACACACGCATATATGCACATATATGTAACATTATACTATACATATTTCTATTTGTCAGTTCTTTCTTTGGAGGTAGACTGCATTTTCTCTCATAAGCTCAAATCTTTCTATGTTTTTCTAAAGTCAACCAGCTCATCATTTTTCACAATAATATTTCATGACAATCATATACCACAACTTGTTTGACCATTCCAAAATTGAAGAGCATCTATCGTTTAGCCAATCTAATAAGTGTTTGATGATATCTCAAGGTTCTTTTAATTTGCATTTCTCCAATCAATACTCAGAGTATTTTTCATATGACTATATGTAATTCTGATTTATTTTTGATCATTTATCAATTGTGAGTATGACTTGTATTCTTATAAATTTAATAGAACTTTTTATAAGTTGAAAAATGAAATCTTAATCTGAGAGTTTCTTACAAAGTTTTTTTCCCTATTTTCTGCCTTCCTTCTAAACTAAGCGATGACTCTGGCCATGGCTTTTGCATCAAGAAACCATACAGGCCATAACTTTAATCCCCTGAGCTAATTATGTTGGAATAACAGTTTCAATAACTTAAATGATAAAACTGGCCTGGCCTGTATAGGTTCCTATCACACTTAGAATTATAAGTATATAAAAACAATCTATGGCTCTAGAAATAGAGACCCCCTCACTTGGAAGTTTTCTGGCTCATCTCCCTGAACATTTAAAACTATTTAAAAGTAGAGGTTTGCCTCTTGAGGCAATATGTTCCTCCTCATTAGAAGTCTTCAAAAAGAGACAATGAGATAATATATGTAAAGTGCTCAGCACAATACCTGGTACATAGTAGGTGCTATATAAATGCTTATTCCTACCTTCACCCCACCTTATTAAGAGATATTATAGAGAGTATTCTTCTTCGGGTATGAGTGAGATCAGAAGGCTGTTGAAATGTCTCCTACCCTTGAAATTCAGTGATTCAGAAGCTTTGAGGACCAAGAATGACACAGGCTTAAGTGAACTACTTTCTTTTAGCTTATAAACTATAGTATGTAAAGGAAAGTGACCTATTATGCCTCATAACATAACAATTTTATGTTTATGGCTTAGAAAGGAAACTGAAACAGAATGAAAATGAAGTCATAGTACATAATGGAGAGCCACTGGGAAGTTTTCAATCAAAAATTGACTTATTCATAGCTGATGTTATTGTTAGCTAGCTAAAAGCAAAGCTGAGGAAATCAGACACAAAAGTAATGATGATGGAGGTGGAGGTTCCAGGAAGAGGGAGGGAAATCTCAAAGTGAAGGTGGGAATATAGTAGGCCTTAAAACAAAAAGATGACTGTAAATGATGTAGTCTTTTGTCATACGTGAACTATAAGCACTGAACCCATTGTTTCCTGGACTCTGTATTGGTGAATTTGGAAGGATATTTTGCTCTAAGCTTTCCTACTATACCATCTTACAACAAATATCCCTTTCTAAAGGCTAATTAAACCTGGCAGATTAATTGATAGTAAAAGATGACAGAATTTTAGTGGCAAAGATAAGAATCTACAATCCCCAAATATTTCTCCTATTGGTTAGGTCTTCAAATTAGTTTTTAAGAAAATACAAATTTAAAGATGGAAATTGAGTCAATCAATTTACTCCCACCCCATTTAAACTAACAATATTACACTTTGATATCTTAGCCAAAAGAGAACATTTCTCAATATCTCAAATTATTAATCAAAGGTTTAAACTAAATTTGAAAAAGGCTTTGACCAATTGGGATGTCCATGAAAATCACTGGATAATCTGGAGTGACATTTCCCTTTGCGTAGGAAGTGTGTTCGGACTAACTAAGGAAACTTGGTCCCACATCAAGGGCCATCTTTAAAACACCAAGGGCAGCTAGGTGCTATAACAGATAGAGTGCTGGGCCTGGAGTCAGGAAGACATATCTTCCCAAAATTCAAATCTGACTTTAGACACTTACCAGCTGTGTCCAGTGAGACCCGTGAGCAAGTTACCCTGTTTGTCTCAGTTTCTACATCTGTCAAATGGGCTGGAGAAGGAAATGGCAAACTACTTTAGCATCTTAGCCAAAAAAAAAAAAAAAAAAAAAAAAAAAAAAGGAGTGATGAAGAGTAAAATACAACTCAACAACAACAACAAAATAAAATAGCAAACTAGTTCAGAACATGGGGATTTGAGCTTTTGGTAACTTAGCAATAGAAACTTTCAGCCTACATCCTAGAAAGAAATTGTTGAGATTTGAGAGTGAGGGGGTGGGGAGAGAGCCTCAGACTCTTGCCTTTGATTAGGGGAGAGCCTTGGGAAACTCAAAGGGTACAAAGATTTGAACGTTTTCCTCAGTGCCCTAGCAGTGTAGGTGACAAAAAGGAAGAATAGCAGCAGATGATGCAAAGTCTGCATTGGGGGCTAAAGACAAACAAGATTTGCCAAAGAACAGCTCCTTCTGGACTCTTCAAGGAATACAAGAAAAAAAGGTAGAAGTTACAGCAAAGTGATTTCTAGGAGCAATGAGTTAGTCTTTTGTCATAGGTGAACTATAAGCACTGAACCCATTGTTTCCTGGACTCTGTATTGGTGAATTTGGAAGGATATTTTGCTCTAAGCTTTCCTACTATACCATCTTACAACAAATATCCCTTTCTAAAGGCTAATTAAACCTGGCAGATTAATTGATAGTAACTAATAATAATGGGGGGAGGTAAGCACATAAGAAGGAAGTTTATAAGTTATATCGTTAGACAGATGCTCCTGGCCTTCAAGTCTACTCCTAGACTCCAAGAAGACAAGAAGCCCCCACCTCAGTAGATGCAGTCTACCAGCACAAATGGGATGTGGTAAAGTGAGCTCTAGAGCATGTATTACACAAATCCTAGGAAGGAACTGATGCTGTTACTTTAATGGAGATATCCTCAGTGGGACATCAGAACTCTTAATTGTACTTTTGGTCCTGTCACACAGGATCACACAGCTAGGAAGTGTTAAGTATCTGAGATCAAATTTGAACTCAGATCCTCCTGATTTCAGGGCTGGTGCTCTATCCACTGTGCCACCTAGCTGCTCCGTGTACATTTTCTTTATGTTGCTACACACAGCTTTCTCACATTTACAGGTCGAATACTAACACCACTTACTCTCTAGCTAGGAGGTGTAAAACAAGACAGAAGTTTTCAAATTCAACTTGTTGGTACTTATTTTTTGCCTGTAGAGACGTTTGAACCTTGTCTCTACTTCTTCTTTGCTTTTGTTCTCATTTCCTTTTGATGAGTTAAAACAAAGCTGTTAATTCTTAGAAGTAGGGATTCCCAGTGAGAAAATTTCCTCTATCAGTCCAGACCAGGACCTGTACTGTGACTTATCCTAATAGAAAGGTGACTGGGGACACAGAGGGTTGGTGACTTGCCTAGGATCACCAGACAGAAGATGCCAAAGCAAGATCTGCATCCATGTCATCCTCACTCTAAAATCTACTTCTCAGCCATCCAGTAACCTTAACCTTTTCTTTCTTTCTTTTTTTCTCTCTCTTTCCTTCCTTTCTTCCCTTCTTCCTTTCTTTTCCTTCCTTCCTTCCTTTCTTTCTTCCTTCCTCTCTCCCTCCCTCTCTTCTCTCTCTCTTTCCTTCTTTCTTAAATTTCTTTCTTTCTCCCTCTTTCTCTTTCCTTCTTTTTCCTTTCTTTTCCTTTTTCTTTATTTCTTTCTTTTCTTCCTTCTTTCCTTCCTTCCTTCTTTCTTTCTTTCCTTCCCTTTCTCTGTCAGTTTCTCTTTCTTTCTTTCTTTCACATTGCCTTATTGAACTTCATGTGAAGAATGAAAGATCTGGACTACATGCGACTCACAAGGTTCCTTTCAGCTCTGAATCCACAATCCACAATGCAGCCATTCTTTTCTGCACAGGTCTATAATTATCTTGGATCACCTCCAAGGAGATACTGGACTCTACCAAATAAAGAATGAGTGGTCAGAACTCTGAGGAAGTAACCACATGGTTAAATCAAAACTGCCTCAATGATTAGAGGAAAGTTAAAGTAGAGTCATCTTTTCATCCAAAATGGGAACAGGAAAAGAGTATTCACTGGTCATGAAAAGCAGAAGTCAGTTTTTACCATGGAATAAACAGACAGAATTTTTAAATCTTCTAGTTCCTTTGCAAAAAGCTACACATGTACTTGTATTAAGACATTGATGGGTTTGGAGAAGCAGACATGATTTGGAGGTGCCATGCATATATACATATATTATATATACAATATGTATACATATATGTGTGTATATATATATATATATATATATATATATATATATATACACATACATATTCTTTAGTAACAAACACAATAGTGTGGGACCCTGGGGAAAAAAACAAGTTTACAGAAGAGCAACCATGGTTGGTTTAATAAGAAATCTGGAGAAAAAATAGAAATCAGAAATCTAACATACCCTTGGAGTCTGCAGATGTTATTTTGCTCCCAATCTGACCAAATTCAACCTTAGACAGAACACAACATTGTGGCACATAATTAGATTTTTGCAAATTCTCAGAGCTAAATACCTCTTTTTTCCCCACCTGATACACTTTAAGAAATGAAAGGACCCAGCAGATATCTTACCACTCCTGTATCTGGTTGCAGCCAAAAAAAAAATAGGCCCTCACCCACCTCACCAAATGACTCTTGAATGATTGAATTTCATGCATCTACAACACTAATTGTAGTATTCTTGTTGATTTTCTGAAGGTCTTGGAAGCAGCCTTTGTTTCAGTTGAGTAATCACCATGAGAATAGTCAGGAATAAAATCCAAATTCTTTATTGTCTCCTTGCCTGGGCTGGGTAGCTTTCTGAAGAGCCTTTCATACCAGACTTGGTCTCAGTGGGGGAAGTGCAGGAGGCCACTCACCACAGTGGTATGAGATATGAATGAATCTGTCTCTGAATCTGTCCCAGCTTATATGCACTATTCTAATTACATTATCATAGGTGTGAAACTTATGGAACTATATTAAGTACTAAGTACATGTACTGAACTAGAGAACTATTAATGACCATGCAAAACTAGATAATCATTGTCTTATCAATTCCACTGAGTTAGTACCTTGTAAGAATCCTTCTTTCAAGTACAAGAGTTCTGGCCCATAACATCTCTCACTTTCTTTTGTTTTAGAACATAGGTGGTCATACCCTCCCTGACTTCTCAGGGAGGTGAGAACCCCCCAAAAGGAGATGATCATGCCTTCCCTGACTTCTCAAGAAAGGAGATGAAAACACCAAAGGAAAATGGGGAAATCAAACCAGATTAGTGGGTTTCTGAAGGGTCTCACTTGAAACAGGTATACATAAATCCATCAACGTGGGAATTATTACATAAGCACATAGTAATACAGGCTAGTAGTGATGTAACAAACATGAATCAACATGAGGAATTATTACATGTCCATAAGTCCTAGAAATAGTCCAAAACCAATCTATTGTCCATTACTTCATGTGTTAGGGAATCCAATGATTCCTGCAGATTTTGAAGTTCTACAACAGTCTCATTATCAGCCATGCTCTTTCAGTGTCAGATGTTTCTTAAGTCTTCTTTGTTTCTCCTGTTTTGTTTTCCATGAAAAAATAATAGGCTCAAGTACCATCGTTCCTTCCCATCTGGAAATACAAGCAAACCCTTTCTCCCAAGCAGTTAACCTATCTAGTGCCTTCAACTCACCACTTTCTGGATCTCTCCACATCACCTGGCAATTACATTGTTGCTGCTCATACTGGACACTGCCCTTCTGTCAGGTTAAAAAGCTTTTCTCCCCATTTAATCCTTTCTTTTATTAATTGCTTTTGGATTGAGTCCTAACTTTAAAGACTCTTGGATGTAACCTCGGCTGCCATCATGCCCCCCCTTTTTTTTGTTTGGGTCTTGGAGCTGGGCCCTCCTCCCATTTCCTTGTGCAACCATTCTGGGGCCCAGGGAAGCCCTTTTTGCATTTTTGGACATGGGGTTTTGAGGCTTTTCTCCATCCTGTCCTCCCTTATCTTTCCACATTGAGCTTTCAAATTTTAATACCATTTTTTTTTTTTTTAATAGCCTTTTATTTAAGGATATATATGGGAATTTACAGCTTCAATTCCAAACCTCTTGTTCCAATTTTTTCATTCTTACCCCCACCCCTCCCTAGATGGGGAACAGTAGATTTAAATATATTAAAATATAAATTAGATAAAATAAGTATAATACCAAAAATGTTATTTTGCTGTACAAAAAAATCAGACTCAAATATTTACAATTAGTTTGGAAGGAAATCAAAAAATGCAGGTTTTATGGTTAAAATTAATTAATGGTTTTAGTCATCTCCCAGAGTTCTTTTTCTGGGCATGGTGTTCAGTTCATTACTGCCCATTGGAAATATTTGGTTGATCTGTTTGAGGATGGCCGGTCCATCAGATTCATCATATAGTTTTTGAAGTATAAATGATCTCCTGGTCCTCCATTTCACCAGATCAGTTCTTAATTCTCAGGCCTTTCTGAAATTATCCTGTTGGTATTTCTTAAACAGTAATTCATAATATTCATACCACAATTTTTCAAAATTCTCCAACTGATGGACACCATTAAAGTTTCCAGTTTTTTAGCCACTACAAAAAGGGCTACAAACATTTTGCACATACAGGTCCTCTTCTTTATAATCTCTTTGGGATTAAATCCAGTAGTAACCTGTGGATCAAAGGGTATAACTTGATAACTTTTTTAATAGTTCAAACTCTTCCAAAATGGTTGGATTTTCCACAACCCACCAACAATCATAATTATTTTCCCATCCCTAACAATATCATTATTTTTCCTTCATCTTAGCCAATCTGACAGGTGTGTGGTGGTATTTAGAGTTGTCTTAATTTGATTTCTCTGATTTAATGACGGACATCTTTTCATATGACTGAAATGTTTCAATTTCTTCATTGAGAATTGTCTTTCATATCCTTTGACCATTTTCAATTGGAGAATGCGATTTTTTATAAATTGGTTAATTCTATATATTTTGGAAATAAACCTATGAAAACCTTTGATTAAAATATTTTTCATTTTATTCTTCCCTTCTAATCTTTGCATTAGTTTTGTTTTACAAAAACTTTTTCTTTGGTATAATTAAATTTTCATTTTGTGATCAAATGATCTCTAGTTCTCTTTGGTCATAAAGATTCTCCTTCCACAGGTCTGAGGAGGTAAACTATCCTGTGTTCCTCTAATTTATTAATAATTTCACTTTATCCTAGGTCAGAACCCATTTTATTATCTTGGTGTACAGCGTTAAGTATGGATCAATCCTAGTTTCTCCATATTAGTTTCCAATTTTCCAGCAATTTTTATCAAACAGTAAGCTTATCCCAAAAGCTGGGATCTTTGGATTTTCAAAGACTAGGTTGCTTATTTGTTGACTGTTTTATCCCTTAACCTAATCTATTCCACTGATATACTAATCTTTTTGAGTACCAAATGTTTGGTAACTGCTGCTCTATAATATAATTTTAGATCTGGTACAGCTAAGCCACCTTCATTTGATTTTTTTTTTCATTAATTCCCTTGAAATTCTTGACCTTTTGTTTTTCCATATGAACTTTGTTGTTATTTTTTCTAGGTCATTAAAATAGTTTTTTGGGACTCTGATTGGTATAGCACTAAATAAAGTTTAGGTAATATTGTCATCTTTATTATATTTGCTCGCCCTATCCAAGAGCATTTAATATTTTTCCAATTGGTTAGATCAGACTTAATTTGTGTGAAAAGTGGTCTGTAATTTTGCTCATAAAGTTTCTGATTTTCCCTTGGCAGATAGATTCCTAAATATTTTATATTATCAGTAGTTACTTTAAATGGAATTTCTCTTTGTAACTCTGACTGTTGGATTTTGTTAGTGATATATAAGAATGCTGATGACTTATGTGGGTTTATTTTATAACCAGCAACTTTGCTAAAGTTGTGGATTATTTCTAATAACTTTTTAGCAGAATCTCTGGGGTTCTCTAAGTATACCATCATGTCATTGGCAAAGAGTGATAATTTGGTTCTAATACCGTCTTAACATAAGATGATGTAGCCCCATAAAGAGTGCAACCTTTTTTCAAATCCCTGATTTTTTCCAGATCAAAAGAAGTGTATCTTCTCCTTTGTTGACCTGAAGTCAAACTCTTCAGTAACAGGCTATGCATTTATCAAATCAGATATATTCTGTCCTTCTCTTTTAGCTTTAGCTAGTGCCTTTTGTAATCATGTAATAGGCTGCTTCATCGATGGTGCTGATTGTGTCACTGTTCCTCCCCTTTCTCCTTCTCCCTCCACCCATGAAAGGTTAATTGAGGGAGGGTAGGTCAGGGGATAGGGAATGCCCTAATGGCTCCTGCTGTGAAGCAACACACTCCTTAATTTCATCAGAATTGTACTTAACTCCTTTCTTGTCTAATTCTTCATCCTTTTCACCTAGTTTGTCAGCATCTTCCCCCTCCTGCACTTTCTTCTTTTTTCTTGTTCTATAACTATATAATTCCTTAAAGCCAGTTGTATTAAGTTAAATGCATAGAATGTTTCTTTAGGAATTAAATCAGGACCATTATCATTGTAATATTCACATAGTTGCTCTCCTATTAAATTCCATTCCTCTGAATCTAATTCTTTTTCCTTAGAGAACCAAGGAGATGAGTACTGTAATGTTTCTAAAAGTCCAATGATCTGCTCCCAAGTTACAATCAAACCTTGGTTTTTTTTATCAGTTTAACTAAGCTTTTGACACATTTTCCTTGAGATAGAAAAGAAGGCTGTTTTCTAAACATTTGTCCCATTTCAGCTGAAACATTTCTTTAGCCCTTAAAAAACTTTTCTTCTGAATTTGTGGCCAAAGAAGAACTAGAGATCATTATTTATCACGAAATAGAAAAATTTGATTATATCAAATTGAAAAACTTTTGTACAAACAAAACTAACACAGACAGGATTAGAAGGGAAACAATAAACTGGGAAAATACTTTTATAGTCAAAAGTTCTGATAAAGGACTCATTTCCAAAGTATATAGAGAGTTGACTCTAATTTATAAGAAATCAAGCCATTCTCCAATTGATAAATGGTCAACGGATATGAACACACAATTTTCAGATGAAGAAATTGGAACTATTTCTATCCATATGAAAAGATACTCCAAGTCATTATTAATCAGAGAAATGCAAATTAAGACAACTCTGAGATACCACTACACACCTATCAGATTGGCTAGGATGACAGGAAAAGATATGTTGGAGGGGATGTGGGAAAACTGGGACACTGATACATTTGTTAGTGAATACTAATGTGAATACATCCAGCCATTCTGGAGTGCACTTTGGAACTATGTTCAAAAAGTTATCAAACTGTGAATACCCTTTAATCCAGCAGTGTTCTACTGGGCTTATATCCCAAAGAGATCTTAAAGGAAAGGGGACCTGTATGTGCAAGAATGTTTGTGGCAGCCCTCTTCATAGTGGCCAGAAACTGGAAACTGAGTGGATGCCCATCAATTGGAGAATGGCTGAATAAATTGTGATATATGAATGTTGTGGAATATTATTGTTCTGCAAGAAATGACCAGCAGGATGATTTCAGAGAGGCCTGGAGAGACATGAACTGATGCTGAGTGAAATGAGCAGGACCAGGAGATCATTATATACCTCAACAACAATCCTATATGTTGATCAGTTCTGATGGATGTGGTTCTCTTTAACAATGAGATGAACCAAATCAGTTCCATTTGTTCAATAATGAATAGAACCAGCTATACCCAGAGAAAGAACTATGGGAAATGAGTGTGAACCACTACATAGAATTTCCAATTCCTCTGTTTTTGTACACCTGTATTTTTGATTTCCTTCACAGGTTAATTGTATATTATTTCAAAGTCTGATTCTTCTTGTGCAGCAAAATAACTACATGGATATGTATACATGTATATGTATTGTATTTAACATATACTTTAACATATTTAACATGTATTAGTCTACCTGCCATCTGGGGGAGGGAGAGAAGGGAAGGAGGGGAAAAGTTGGAACTGAAGGTTTTGCAATTGTCAAAACTGAAAAATTACCCAAGCATATATCTTGTAAATAAAAAGCTGCAATTAAAAAAAAGTTTCCTTCTTGTCTATTTTTGTACTCACCCAAATTTCTGGGTCACAGAGACTTTTCTGCTCAACTTAGGATCACATCAGTTCCTGTTTGGGGGACAAAATGTAGTGTTCTTGTTGGTTTTTTGGAGGTCTTGAAGCAGCCTTCATATCAGTAATAATCTCCACAAGTATAGTCAAGTGTTAAAAGTTCAAGTTCTTTATTGTCTTCTTGCCTGGGGCTAGGCAACTTTCTGGAGAGCCTTTCAGACCAGCCTTGGTCTCAGTGGGGGAAGTGCAGGAGGCCAGCCACCACAGAGGTATGAGATGAAGTTGAATGAATCTGTCAATCCCTGCTGGCTGTTATATACTCTGTTCTAGTTGCATCATTGTAGATGTGAATCTTGTAGAACTCTATTAAGTGCGAAGTACAGTACTGAACTAGAGAACTATTAAGCATCATGCTAAACTAGATAACCGTTATCTTATCAATTCCACTGACTTAGCACCTAGTAAGAATCCTTGTTTCAAGTACAAGAGTTCTGGCCCATAACAACTAATGATGGAAGTCAAAAACAAGTACACTTGGGCAAGCACACACACACACACACACACACACATATATATATACATGTGCATAGATGTATTTTATAGAGAGACAGAGAGAAAAACAGATCGCTAGATACTGTCATAAATGTAAACACTTATACTATAAGATACGAGCCTATACCTCCTCCCAGAGAAATCTTGTGAATAAGAAATGTATTCTTTTTTGGTAATGGGAGGAAGTGAAAGAATGAGGGGGGAAGAGAAGGGATTGGAGAAGGGAAAAGTGAAAAGAAGTGGGAAAAGAGGGAAGGGGTGGTAAGGAGGGAAAAGAGGAGGATTGGGGGAAGTGGGATGGGGGAGGGGAAGAAGAGGGGAGGAAAAGAGAGGGAGAGGAGGAAGGGAAATAGAGGGGGGGAAAGAAGGGAAGGAAAGAGAAGAGGAAGAAAAGAGGAGGGGAAGAAGGAAAGGGAAGGAGGAGAGGAAGAGTAGGGTCCCAGAAAGGAAGAGCTAGGAACCCAATCACCAAAGAGATGATGCAGATCATAGAAATAATCCTCAAAACAACTTCAAAGGCCTCTCAAACCAATCCCTTCATTTTATAGATAAATAAATGGAGGCCCAGTGGCTTGGTCCAATGTGTCTGACTAGTAAGTTTCAGATTTAGCATTTGAACTTGCACCATCTGAATTCAGAGCCAGTGCTTTTTTCACCATGCCAGTCTAGACATTCCTGTTAGAAGAATTAAGCCAAAATCAAAAATCCACTAAGATAAGATTCTGAATAGTTTTTCAAAGCTCAAAGTAAGAATGAAGGATTCAATCAGCCTTTGAGTAGAACCTGGCGAGCAATTGGTGATGATATATATCTCATTTCTAATTACTTAGTAGTAATTTATTTCTAAAAAATTAACATCAACTGGGGTCTTGTTATTAAGGAAGATATAGGACAGAGCCACTAATAGGCAACACACGCCTCAGCTGCTGTAGAGCTGCTGATGGCTTCTGATTATTCCATTGCACTCTTCCCACCAAACTTGTTCTGGACAGGAAGTGTCATTTCTTCCCAACTCTACACCACTAGACTCTCTTTTGCTTAGCACTCCCTGGTTCCATGCCTAGTCCCTGTTAGACATTATTCAGCATTTCTTCTGGCAGACACTGCTTGGTTAGACACATAGTCTTTGATGCATATATTCTCTGCTTGATGTGGCACAGTTGGAGTGTCCCCCATTCACCAACTGTCATCAGATGATGCTTATTGGACCAAACTTTGGGGTCTTCAGCAGAAATCTTTATCTTTTTCTCAAAAATAGAATGGATAAGGCCATATTCTTTTAATCTAAAGGCAACAGGTAGGCAACAAGCATTTGCTTATCCTCTCAGGAATGGTGTTAAAAACTAGGGATACAAATACAAGCAAAAAGATATTCCTTATCTTAAAAGAGCTAATGGAAGTGTGGGGGTAATAAAGGCAACTAAGAAAAGTCACAATATAACAGAGGGAGGGAAATGAAGCATAATTGCCTAGACTTAACCCCAAAATGGAGATCTCAGAAAGAAGCATAATTGCCTAGACTTAACCCCAAAATGGAGATCTCAGAAGGAAGCATAATTGCCTAGACTTAACCCCAAAAAGGAGATCTCCACTGGAAAAAGGGAAACATCATGGCAGAATGATGTTCTAGGATAAGAAGATGATTGAATCCTGGGAGTAAAATCCAGGAGGGTCAGAAACACAATGTAGAGGGGAAAGCTTTAAAGTATAAAGGATCATTCTGGAAAAAAAAAACAGAAAGCTATATATAAAAACTTCTGGTGAGGGGCTGCGTAGTCACAAAATTGTCTGAGATCTATGATTCTTCCCATTCTGAGAAAAGAGAAAACTAACTGCAATATCAGCTCTCACAAAAGAAGGTCCAGATTTAAATGTACCGACTGTTACAGGACTTTGGGGACTTGTGAGAAGAGAAGGGAGAGAGAGCAGTCATCTAATAGTAGATGGAGCCTTTATCTCCCATATATGCAAATTCCCTTATTTAAGAACATGAAAGATGACCTCTGTCTAAATGGATAAGCTGAGAGGTATATGACAATGTGCAGAATCAAGAAACAATATCCACATTACTTACAACAGGTAAATTAAAAGACCAGTAAATGAAAAAAAAAATTGAAGAGACAGATAATGAAATTTAAACTTTCCTCTCACAGCAGAGATTTGAAAGAACCAAGAATTAAATATCATACATATACATATATTAATAATTTATGCATTAGTTAATATTAATGTTATATACTTATATAATTGTTTGATTATATATAATATTATATATGTATATTACTAGATGTGGCCATTATTTTTCTTTATAAGGAGAGATCAATCTAGGGAGGATGTGAACTTATTGTGATATATAAGATATCAATGAAATGTAATTTTAATAAATAAATTGCAAAAAATGAAATATGGTAGAGGATGAACACAGGAGAATGAATATGTAAATTGAGGGATTCTCTACTATATCTACAGAGTACATAAACTGGACAGAGAAGTAATGGAATAAAGTATATATTACAAAATGGTGTCACATAAAAACTGGTTACTGGAAAACAACAGCCAGTAAGAGGCCAATCTGGCAGTCATCAGAGATAGGCTGGCTAGTGTTAAGTAAAAATGATGGCAGATAAGACGTGATTTATGCACACATGAATAAGGAGTTAGTCAGACAAAGGCACTGCAAACACTGGCTACTGTTTTGACTTGTAGTATTCATTTTGCTAAAAGAGATATGGTCCACTGGTCATGTTGGAGTCTCTTTAGCCACACTTACTATTAGATTGATAGTCATTTTTAGCATGAGTACCAAGAGCAACCTAATCTCTAGTGGTTGTTCTCATCTTATTAGATTCACCCTAATGCCTCAGTCTGCTTTTAGTAACCTGATTCTGCCATCCAGTGTGTTGGCTAGCCCTTCCCAATCTGAGCCATTCATAGATTTGATGAGCATGCTATTTATGTTTTTATTCAGGTCCTTAATAAAAATGTGAAACAGCAAAAGGGCCAAATGCAAATCCTCAGAACACTACAGCCAAAACTTCCTACCAAGTTGATATAGAACCAATAACTATTCTTTGAGGACAGCTATTTGTCTAGTTCTAAATCCATCTAATTATATTATTGCCTAGTCTACATGTTTTCTTCAGGTAGAGGATGAGATATTGTATCAAAGTATTTTAATAACTAGCTAAACTATATCTGTAACATTCCCCTGATTTACTTCATATTTAATTACTCTGAAAAAAGGAAATAATATTGATATGTATGATCTGTGGTTAATCAAGCTATGTTGACTTTGTATAATCATTAATTATTTTTCTGGATACTCACTAATTATCTCAATGACAAATTGTTAATTATTACAGTTGTTTAGTTTATTGGTATTTGTTTAACCCAATGCTTAATTTATTTCACTTATTAATGTGTAATTAATATAATTTTCCTAGAAATTAAGCTCCTTTACAAAAAGTTTGAAAACTCTGTTCTCTGATCTTGTTTGAAACTGGTGACAAGATTTACCCTTTTTCAGTTTTGCAGGACCTTTCTAATTCCTCACAATAAATCATGCCAGTGCCAGTGGCTCAGCAATTACAGTCTCCATTTCTTTTAGAATTTAGTGGTGCCTTTCTTCTAGGTCCTGTGACTTGAATTCATTGACTATAACAAGCTGATTTCTTAGTGTTCCCTTGATTAACTTAGTTATCAACTCCCTCCTAATGATTTATGTTTTTTTATTTGAGCAGCAAAATAGAAACAAAATTAATTGAATTCACTCTGTTGTCAATTATTATTATTTTATTCATTTCAAGAAGGGTCCTAACCCTTTTAAATGAATTTTTCTTTCTCTCAATAAAGCCTAAAAAACACCTCTTTCTGCTCTTAACTTCTCTTTTTAGCCCCAGCTCATCTGGCATTGTAACATGCTAACACTAATTCTATAGAATGTTGCAGTGCTCTCATATTTATCCTTGTTGTAAGCTTACATCTTCTGTAAAGATGTTTTTAAAATCAGTGTTAGGTTGAAAGTTCCTCATACTGTCACATGATTCTCTTCAGAAAATTTTCATAGCAGTAGCAACAGCAGCAGCAACAGAGTAGCAGTAGTAGTAGCAACATCAGCAGTAATTGCTGCAGCAGCAGTAGTAAGAGTAGCAATAGTAGTAGCAACATCAATAGTAATTGTAGCAGCAGCAGCAGTAGTAACAGTAGCAGTAGTAGTAGACATAGTATCCATATCAGTAATAGTAGTAGTAGCAGCAGCAGCAACAGCAATAGCAATAGCAGCAGCAGTAGCAATAGTAGTAGTAGCAGCAGTAATTGTAATATTTGTGTCAGTAGTGTAGACACAGTGCAGTAGCAATATTAATAGCAATAGAAATAATAATAGCAGCAGCAGCAGCAGTAGTAGCAGTAGCATCAGTAGCAGCTGAAGTAGTAATAGTAGTAGCAGTAACAACAGTAGTAGACACAGTAGCAGTAGTAGTAGTAGTAGCAGCAGCAGCAGCAGCAGCAGTAGTAGTAGTAGTAGTTGTTGTAGTAGTTGTAGTAGTAGTAATAGTAGTAGACACAGTTAACAGTAGCAATAGTAACAGCAAGAGAAGTAATCGTAATAGCAGCAGCAGTAGTAATACTTTTAGCAGTAATAGTAGACACAGTAGCAGTAGCAGAAGTAGCAGCAGAAGCAGTAGTAGTAGTAGCAGTGGTAGTAATAGCAGGAGCAATAATAATAATAATATAATAGCAGTATTAGATACAGTAGCAGCAGCAGAAGCAGCAACAACAGCAGCAGCAACACTAACAGTAGCAATGATAGTAGTAGCAGCAACAAGATTGTAATTGGATATCTCAAGTTAAACAATTAGAGAGTAATAAAACTGAGGGCAGTGAGGGGGCCCAGTGAATAGAGAGCTTTTGAGTCAAGGGGACCTGAGTTCAAACCAGCTTCAGACACTAGTGACCCTGAGGAAGTCACTTCACCCTATTTACCTCACTTTCCCAATTTCTTTACCAAGAAAACCCCAAATGAAGTCATGCAGAGTCAGGCACGACTGAAAAATAACTGAACAACAGTAAAGCTAAGCCAAAATTCTATTACTAACCTAAATTAAATTTTGATGTCTCAGATAATTGTTGTAGGCCCCAACTCTATGATGTGACTCTCTTAATGAATTGGTAGCAACACTAAAATCCTCTTACAACAAAGATCTGTCAGAGATCCTCTAGCGCAAATGCCTCATTTTGCAAATAAGGAAACAAGTTCAGGGAAAAAAAGAAGCAATTTTTTCCTAGAATCAAAGAGATTGTGGTACTTGCTAGTGTCAAAATTGACACTTTCCATCTTGATTTTTTTTCTCTCTAAAATATGCCTTCCACATTTGGTCTCTGGAGCCATCTTTTCTCTTACAATGTTCAGGGAGGTATAGCAGAACAAGTAATGGAATTAGTATTAGAAGACCAAATCCTGTTATCTACTAATTAGGCAACCTGAGACAAATTCCTTGTGCTCTCTGGGCCTGTTTCCTTGGGTTTATAAGTATAAAGTGGACCTCGGTGTTATTTCTAGCTCTAAATTCCGAGGTCTTTCACAGACCTTCTATTTCCTTTCCTATAAAAGGCTCAGGGGAAGTAAGGCAGGAACCTGCTGAGCCAGCTCATACTTGGCACTCACACCCATTACAATATTTGCATCAGCTATTTCTATTCTTGTCAGAATACCAGGTAAAAAGGACGTACATATGAGCACAGCCCAGCTACCAGACTGACACAATTCTTGGCATACATTAGGTGCTTAATGAAAGGTTTTAAATTGAATTGAAAAGTATGATCACTAGAAGTCAGACTTTTAGTGAAGACCACTAGAAGATTGTCTTAGTACTGGGCCTCAGAACCTGGTATGTTTTTATGGACCAGTTCCTTTTCATTTCTGATTTAGCTCAGCTTTTTATTATTCCATAGTTGGACCACTGTCCCTTCTACCCCTACAGCTCCTCCATCCTTCTGACTAGAGAGAGTAGAAGGTAGATCTAGGAGAACTTCTCCCAGATTCCTTATTTATGAATGAGGTTCAGGACAGCCATTTCATTTCTCACCTGGTTGCTTTTCTTAATTGAAATATTTCCCTCACAAACACCAAACTCTTACTTTTCTCCTTACCCAATCATAATGCCCAGATGTCTTTTCTAACCATCTGGAAGGTATCTCTTCCTTGTCTGACCACCCCTCCTCCATAGAATTTATTTTATAGATTACTCATTTGCAGCTTATTGACTTTTTGTGTTGTTCTTTACTTTTTTTTTTTTAATGTAAAAGCATCTTAAATCTCTAGCAAGACTATAAGCTCTTTGAGGGCAGAAATTGTACCATATATTTCTCTAATTTGTAAAAAAAATATTTGAACTAATTTTTTTAATATTTTATTTTTCCAAATACATGCAAAGATAGTTTTCAACATTCACCTTTGGAAAACTTTGTGTTCCAATTTTTTTTCCCTCTCACCACCCTTCACAAGACAGAAAGCAATCCAATACAGGTTAAATATATGCAGTTATTCTAAACATATCTCCATATTCATCATGCTGAACAAGAAAAATCAGATTTAATAGTGAAAAAAAACCTGAGAAAGAAAGAAATGAGCAAACAAACAACAATGACAACAAAACGGAGAAAATACTATGCTTTAAAGCACATTCAGGCTGCAAGCTCATCTCTCTGGAGCAGACAGCTCTTTTGATCTATTGGATTGCCTTGAATCTAGATTATCTGGTCCTGTTCACCACTCACTGTAACATGAGATGAAGAAATCTAAGTAGATGGAGCAATTTTAGGAGCTCCTGCATCATTGAAATATTTTAAAGTTCTCTTGAAGAGTTATGCAATTAATCTAATCACAAAGTGTTTGAGTCTTTAAAGGGAGGGGTAAATTTTAAAAGGTCAAATCTTCAAGATAGAAGGGAACTTAGAATGTAGCATGTTAGCACTGGGAGGAACCTTCAAAAATAGAATTCCAGGACCTTATAAAATAGGACTTGGAAGAATCTAAGCACAAAAGATATTAAATCTGGGAAGGACATTAGAAAATAGAATATTGTAATTAAGAAGGATCCTAGATGATAAAATATTTAAGCTAGAAGGGGCTTTAGAAAATATAACATTCAAGCTACAAAGGATCTTAGAGAATTAGAATTTAAAAAAAACCTTAGAATAGAGGAAAATGGTTCATTAGAACATAGAATTTAGAACTGGAAATTTATGACATGAAATGTGAAAGCATTGAAGGGGCATCAGAACATAAAATGTTAGTTTTTGGAACAGCTCTACTGGTTTCCATCCAATTTCATTTTTACAGGAATTCCCTATTAGTATCATTTTAGAGAGTCCTTGGAGATACCGAGAGAATAAGTGATTTATTCATAGTCAAATAAAAGTATGTTACAAGGAAGCCATAAACATGTCTTCCTGGTTCTAAGACTGGCCTTCTCAACACCACATAATAATGCCCTTCAGAAGAGCCCCTAGAACACTTAGTATGAATGCTAGAAGGTACCTTAGAAAAGAAAATATAAATTAATTTATAAATCAAGTATTTGTTATAAAAAGAAGGTCATTTCTTCAAGATCATTTAGACCAGTCCCGAACATTTGACAGATGAGGGAAATGAGGCTCTGAGAGAAGGAAGTAATTTATTTGCCCAGTATCACAGTTAGTTTGTAGTTGGGCTGTTGGGATGAAAACCCAGTCTTCTGATTACTCGCTTCACATAACTAAATACCAGTGAAAAAATGAATGATGAGAAAAGAAAAACAACATATGATGAATGCATATAGATTAGTGGGATGGCCATTTTTTACCAAAAAAAAAAAAAAAAAAAAGGTTGAGTAAGTGAAATATATTTCATTCAGTTGTTATGTGAAATATACTTCATTATTATGTTATTAAATGAATGAAAAAAATCTACCAGGAAGATGTGTGGAAAGATATAAGGAGATGAGAGAATAATTTGGGTAACAATTATAAAACAAAAGTGTCTTTTGATCTAGTTCACATGGATGATGCCTTTAAGAAAACCACAGACTCAGCTGCAGGTTTAACCAAAAAAACCAATGCAAAAAGCCATAAACCAAGAAGGAACATCTAAAAGAGTGAACATTTATAAGGTTTTTTAAAGTGCTTTTGGCCCATAATCTTACTTTAACCAGCAGTTCCCTGAAGTCATAATGCCCTGTTTGTAGATAAAAATAAATAAATAAATAAATAACAGAGGCTCAAGATAATAGTAATCATTTGCCTACAGTCACAGAGGTAGATCAGGTCAGAATACTGGAATACAGTTCTCTTCAAGGAAAGGCAGAATTGCATCTACAGTGGAAAGAACAGTGACTGTTGAGTCAGCTTCTTTTATATTCACACCCTACCTTTGAAACTCATGACCTATGTGACCTTGAACAAATTACTGTCTCTGAGACCCTCAGTTTCTTCATTATTCAAATAAGGGTTCCATTCAGCTCTAAAATGAAAAAATAGTTTTTCCAATACTCCATGGAATATCATGGAATTTTACTATTGAGACTATAGTTGGGAGTGGTCTAGAGTGTTCTTTTGTGGGAGATGGAGTATATATCTAAAAAAGGGAGATAGGAAGTGAAATATTTTAAGGGCAGCACTATTCAGAAGTAAGACGTGGCCGAAAGAGGAAGATACAACTCTGTTGAGAAAAAAGAGGAAGGGATGTGGTGCCTCTTTACAAAGTTTCAGAAGCTATATCTTTTACCACAAAAAATCTATTAGGGTCTTTGCTACATGCAGGACTTTTCTATTAATAAGACCCCATCAATTGGTCTGGTGTACAGATAAATGTAAATGACTGGCAACTGGGTGAAATAACTTCTAGGACCTGGGAATACCAGGAAGGGCAAATGTCCCTACCTGGTTTGAGGCCTTGATCATGTTCAATAAGAAAAGAGAGCCAGAGAGTTCATTGTCCCAAATGTTGGTGACCCCTTCTTTCAAATTTGGAATATTTAAAAAGTTTAGGAATTATGTGAATCCTAAAATATCAGAGAGAAATTTCCAATTCAGCTTTGTGCAGGTACCTGACCTCCATGATGGACACCACAGAAGGTGTCATCCATAGTCATGTCCATCTTATCTATAAATGCCACATTATTTATATAGGTCTGACTATGTCATTTGCTGCTCATGAGTTGTCAGTAGGTTTCTTTAAGCAGTATTACAGAGAGTATACTGGATTACCTGGAATTGAATCCCACTTTAACTATCTGTGTAATCTTGGGCAAGTCACTCAAATTCTATGACCTTGTATACTTATTATGTATCTAAGTTATATTTTAATATATTTAACATCTACTGGTCATCCTGCCATTTAGGGGAGGGGGTGGGGGGGTAAGAGGTGAAAAATTGGAACAAGAGGTTTGGCAATTGTTAACGCTGTAAAGTTACCCATGTATATATCCTGTAAATAAAAGGCTATTAAATTAAAAAAAAAACAAAAACAAAAACAAAAAAAAAAAAACAAATTCTATGACCTTGTATTTTCTCATCTGGAAAATGAAAGAATACTATCTTGATGACCCTTTGGTATCCCTTCCAGTTTCAAGATCCTGACTTTTAAAACCTCACCAGGACTCTATATTGACTTTCCTGTCTTATTTCACATTATTCACCCTCAAATTTGTTATGTTCCCGTGAAATAAACCTAGCTGTTCCCGAGCTTTGACATCCCATTTTTGCCTCTCTGCTTTTACTTACACTTCTCCCCTTCTCCCTTTCACTTCCAAGATGTGGAATCTCACCTCTTAGAATCTTTATCTTCGCCCCAAATCCAACTAAGGTTTCAGCTATCTCCTATTAGAGACCTTTCCTAATATTCCAATTTTCCCAGTTTCCCACAAAGTTCATGTCCAAAGGTGGCATTGCTATTAGATTCTGCTGAGCTAGAGATCCATACCTTTGACCATCAGGGTTTTGATGATAAGATGACTACCACATTCAGCTTGGATTTCTAGCCTCCTGGATTCCTATAGCTCATGCTTCTGGTTCAGATTGTCACCTAGATTGGAAAATTTAATAAAAAGGTCTAATGACCCAACCCATTGTGGGGAGAATCCTAAGTAAGTATTGTATTCATTCTTCTTATATCATGATTCTTTCACCAGAAATCATTAGTCAAAGAGTCACTTTGCTCCTTCAGATTCAGGTGCAGCAAAACTATGACCAGTGTTGGCTCAGTCCTTTTAGAACCAAGGACAGCTCTGGCTATGTAGTCAATGGAAGATTGGCTCCCAACCATGTGGTCAGTCAACTGGAACCAATAATGGAATATTCATATATGCTCTAGTCCTTATGAGTCTTCTAAAAGCAGCTCCCCTAGTGTTTTCCACATGGTTGACACATCTAAGCAAACTGATAGAATCTGTATTTGCATGGTTCTCTTTTATAGAAGAGAAACATTCCTTTATATTTATAAAAGTGAATTTATAAAAATGAAAGGGTTGGATTCCTTGGCTTTTATGACATATTTGCATTTTAAACCAATGATCTTTAATACAATAAAAATTTTATTTAATAAAAGGCAATGGAGAAATAGATTAAAAATATTTTTAAATAAACCTATTCTAAAACATGAGTGTATTAAAGAACAAATCATAGAAACAATCAATAATTTCATTAAAGAGAATGATAACAATCAGACAATATACCAAAATTTATGGGATGCAGCCAAAGTGATACTTAGGGGAAATTCCATTTCTCTAAATTCTTACATTAATAAGTAAAAAAAGAATAAATCAGTGAATTGGACATGCAACTAAAAAAATGTTTAAAAGAACAAATTTAAAATCCCCAATTGAGCACCATATGAAAAATTCTGAAAGGTTAGATTAATAAAATTAAAAGTTTAAAAAAAAACTATTGAGCCAATAAATCTAGGAGCTAGTTTTTTTAAAAATCCAATAAGATAGATAAGCCATTGGTTAATTTGATTTTTAAAAAATCAAATATCCAATATCAAAAATTAAAAAGGTGAGATTGCCAATAAAGAAGAAATTAAAGAGAAAGAAAATTATAGGCTAATTTCCCTAGCAAATATTGATACAAAAAGATTAAACAAAATACTAGCAAAGCAATTACAACAATAGGTCACAAGGTTGGTTCAATTTTAGGAAAACTATCATCATAATTAACCACATCAATAACAAAACCAACAGAAATTATATGATTGTCTCAATAAATGCTGAAAATGCTTTTGGCAAAATACAATATCATTCCTACTAAAAAAAAACACTCGAAAGCATAGGAATAAAGAAGTGTTCCTTAAAATGAGAAACAATATCTATCTAAAACCATCAGCAAGCATTATCTGTAATGGAAATAAGCTATATGCCTTCCCAAGAAAATCAGGGGTGAAACAAGGATGCTCATTATCACCACTTAATATAGTACTAGAAACAAACAAAGTTACAGGATATAAAATAAAAACCCACATAAATCATCAGCATTTCTTTAAATGCACAACAGAGTCCAATAGCAAGTGATAGAAAGAGAAATTCCATTTAAAATAATTGTAAACACTATAAAATGCTTGGGTGTTCTACCTACCAAGACATACCCAGGAACTATATGAACACAATTACAAAATACTTTTCACACAAATAAAGACAGATCTAAACAACTGATATTGAAATATGTTCTACATGATAGCATATGTATAAAATATATTTAACTACCTACTATCTTCAGAAGAGGGGAACAGAGAGAGGATGAAATATTTGGAACACAAAATCTTGTAAAAATGATTGATAAAAATTTCCTTGACATGAAACTGGGAAGAAAAATAAAATACTATTTAATTAAAAAAAAAACCCTATGAGCCTATATATATATTAAAATCATAGAAGCTTCATTGATAAAAGAATAGAAACTTTGCTTAATAATAATTATTCACATTTAGAGAATACTTATGGTTTTCAAAGCATTTTACATACCTTATGCCATTCTATCCTCACAATTCTAGGAGGTTAATGACATTACTATCTCCATTTTCTATGAGAAAAATAATTATCTGAGAAGCTAAATAACTTGTCCATAAATACAATATTGTCATTTCATTTCTCATTCCTCAAACAGAGTCTTATTCTGATCATGAGTACAGAATAACATATTAAAAATGAAGACAATGTCCAGGAATGTTTGTCAGTGTTTCAGAGAAGGGCTTCAAAATATTTAAAGAGAAGAAGCCAAGTATCTTAGCTTAGATCATTCATGCATGATCATTCACTGATTGCTTGAAGTCCTAGAATATTTCAGAGTCCCTTCTCCAAGAACCATAACCATGTCAAAGAGGTAGGCCTAATAACAATCTATGAAGAGAAAAACAAATAGATGAAAAATGTATATTGTCCAGATGACTCTGCATTTGGAGTTGTAGACCATTGGTTTAATAATGAATCAGGTGAAAAGATATGACTAGACTGTATTAGAAAATTGCTGATTGCCCTCAATAATTCCAAATTGTAGGCTCTTCAAAAAACTCATCTTTTTAATGTAGATTGATCCATGATCCATGGTATCACTTTTTCATAATGGTTCCAATAGTTTCCTTCATTTCCCATGATGGACCAATGAAAAAGATAGGATTTCTTAAAGGCCTAGAAGAGGAGGGAGTATACTACCTAGTTCAGGCCCTCACCATCTCTGGCTTGGAGTACAGAAATAGTTTCCTTCTTGGGCTCCTTGTCTTGTCTCTTCATTGCAAATTATCCTTTCAATAGTTGCCTGTAAATACTTACTAGTTGGCTGATTGATGAAAGATGTCTTGTGAGAATACATTGAGGTGAAATATGATATGTCTATTTTGTTGAACAATTAGTATTTCTGTTTTCCTGGCAATAGAGTGTGATGGTGATGATGATGAATGAATAAATGAAAATAATAAGTAGTAGCATTTATGTAGCAATCTAAGTTTTAAAAAGTTCTTTACCTATGTTATCTCATTTTGTCCTTACAGGAACCCTGTAAGATATATGTTATTATAATTTATGCCCATTTTACAGTTAAAGAAACTGAGACAGATTGAAGTTAAATGACTTGCCCAGGGTCATATAGCTATTAAGTATCTCAGGCCATATTTGAACTCAGGTTTTCCTAACTACAAGTCCAGTATCTGAGCCATTGAATGGAATTGTTAAATGAAATGTTGCTTACTTTTTTATTTTTTAAATAAAATAATAATAACTTTCCATTTTTCAAAATACATACAAAGATAATTTTAACATTCGCCCTTGTGAAACCTTGTGTTCCAAATTTTTCTCCCTCTCTCCCCTCACCCCACTCCCCTAGACAGCAAGTAATTCAATATAGGTTACCCATATGTGCAATTCTTCTAAAAATATTTAATATTGTGCACAAGAAAAATCAGATCAAAGGGGGAAAAAGAAAGAAAAAGCAAGCAAATAAACAATAAAGATGAAAATGCTATTCTTTGATCCACATTCACTTCCCATAGTCCTCTTTTTGGATGTGGATGGCTCTTTCCATGACAAGTCTATTGGAATTGCCTTGAATTACCTCATTATTGAGAAGAGCTAAGTCCATCAGAGCTGATCATCACATAATCTTGTTGTGTACAATATTCTCTCGGTTCTATTCACTTCACTTAGCATCAGTTCATGCAATTCTCAGGCTTTTTTGAAATCAGCATGCTCATCATTTCTTATAGAACAATAATATTCTATTACATTCATATACCGTAAGTTTCTCAGCCATTCCCCAAATGATGGGCATCTACTCACCTTCTAGTTTTATACCATTATAAAAAGAACTGCTATAAACATTTTTTGCACATGTGGGTTCTTTTCCCTTTTTTATGATCTCTTTGGGATACAGACTCAGTAGAGATGTTGCTTGATCACAGAGTATGCACAGTTTGATAGCTCTTTGGACATAGTTCCAAATTGCTCTCCAGAAGGGTTGGCTCCATTTACAACTCCACCAACAATGTATTAGTGATCCAGTTTTCCCACATTCCCTCCAACATTTATCTTTTTTTTCCTGTCATTTTAGCCAATCTGAGAGGAGTGAAGTGGTACCTCAAAGTTGTCTTAGTTTGCATTTTTCTAATTAATAGTAATTTAGAGAATTTTTGGTATGATTAAAAATAGCTTTAATTTCTTCATCTAAAAATTGTCTATTTATATCCTTTGGCAATTTTCCGATTGGAAAATGGCTGGTTTGAAAGAAGTGTTATGAAGGTAAAATCAAGAAGATTTGGCAAGTAGAGAATGAGGGAGAAGGGAAGAACTGAAGACAGTTCCAGAGTTTTGAATCTCAATGACAAGGAAAATTATATCATCCCCAATAGAAAAGGAAAGTTTTGAGGAGCAGTGGGTTTCTTGGGGAAGATGATAATTTCTGCTTTAGATATGTGGAACTGGAAATGCTGGTAGACATCTAGCAGGCAACATAGAGTTAGTGCTAGAAGAATCCTGGATACTTTAACCCTCTCAGTTGTAGAACTAAAGAAACTGACTTGCCCAATAAAGATAATTAGTGTTAAGACAATGGGAGAAGATTTGGGCTTAAGGTAAAAAAAAAAAAAAAAAAAAAAAAAAAAAAAAAAAAAACCTTTAACAATTAGAATTATGCAAAAGCAGAATGTGCCACCTCAGGAGGAATTAAAATATTCTCTCAAGAGATGTCTTCAAATCAAAGCTTGAACCAATTGATCATCTTCTTCCTTTCGGGAAGGGAATGTTCATCTTTCTGCTTTGTTCATATTGTAGGGGCTTTTGTTTAGATATTTTTTAGATTTATTACAATCCATTTTATAGGTCCAAAGTTGTATGGTAAGATTTCGGTCATGTAGGTATTAATTGTTTTAAGCTTTAAGGGGTTCGACTCAACTCCTATGAAGATGTAGTCAGTCATCCCTATCAAGTGCCAACCAACTGTCACACACAAGGTAGGTATGTCAGCTTACCTAAACCCGCAGGGCACCCTAAAGGAGAGACAGGAGGTAGGATGTGCCAGACAAGTCAACTCACCACAAATTTGACTACCATTTCTACTCAGACCCTGTTTATATAGTCCAGAATCCTGGACCCAAGAACATTAACAAGAGTGATGCAAACATTCCAGGGCCCTCAGCCATCAACTTAAAAAGTCATTCCAATTATGTCGCCAGAGATTAGCACCATCCTTTACATATTGTAAGCACTTAATAAAAGTCTCATCATCCATATAATTCAACAGGAAAGCACATGTTAATATCTGTTCTTTAATGTCATTTCTCCTGAAAGTGTCACAGCCACAGCTACTGAAAACCCAAGAAAGAAAATTCTTGCCACCAGAGTCCTCTGCATTGTCAAATGGCTCAACATCAGAAGTAGATGTAATTTTATAAGGAGAAATGACATTAAAGAACAAATATTAACGTGTGCTTTCCTGTTGAATTGTATGGATCATGAGACTTCCATTTAATTTGCTCCTGGAACCCTCCAAATGCATTTTTCCATTCATATTTTTAGTACTTAGCACAGTAGTTTGCAGATGCTAAATGCTTAATAAATTCATTCTTATTCTACAATGATATCATATTTCTGATTACAGATGAGGAATCAATGTTACTTTATTAATTAAAATGCTACTAAATAAGGTATATTACCAACATTGCTTTATCATTTCAGTCAAGGTCACCTGGGGACTTTCCATTTGATTTCTTCCTCTTTGATTTATTTTTGCTTAAAGTGTCTTAACTTTGAAAGACTAAAATATTTGTATTATGAATGAAAAACATTTATTAAATGCTTACAACATGTAAAGGATGGTGCTAATCTCTGGCGACATAATTGGAAAAGCAAAACAGACCTTGCTCTCAAGAAATTAACATTCTAATCATAGAGGAGTGAATTGAGACTGTCCCTAATTTCAGGAAACTCACCTTCTAATTGTGGGAGCTGACTCATATTGGAAGTTTCAGCTGTAGGTTAAATGGAACAGTCCTAGGGTATTTTGACTGCAACAACAAGGCACTTAGTGATGTGTCTTATTTTAGTAATATTTCAATGAATAAAATTATATTGGCTTCTGATATATTATGGATATGTTCTGATATATTAAGTATTTGATAGTGCCAAGGATTTCAGTGACAAGAATTTCAGTAACTGGCTGCTGAGGAGGTGAGTGCTAACACTATGCAGAGAAAGTCACCAGGTTACATTGTGACAAGGATTATTTCTCTGGACTGTGACTACAGAAGCCAGGCTGGAAGTAGGGCTAATGGTGCAGGGACTGCTGCTTCTAGGACTCATTGCTTCTCCTGACCACTGGTGGCAGTTGGCTGGCAGTTAGTGGTGATGGTAGTGGAGATGACACAGCTCTTTTCCCATATGGCTTGCTCTTACTGAGAATGGTTACAACCATTTGTTATTACTGTCATAAAGTTCTTTTAATTGTATCTGAATCTTTGTGACCCCATTTGAGAGTGATTCACCATTTCCTTCTCCAATTATTTTACAGATGAGGCAGACACGGTTAAATGAGTTGCCCAGGGTCACTTACCTAGTAAGTTTCTAAGGCCAGAAAATAATTCAGGAAGATTAGTCTTCCTGACTTCAGGGCCAATATTTTATCCACTGTACCATCTACCTACACTAGCACTTAGTTATGAGCTCAAAACAAGGCCACTGGTTTGGAGGCCTGAATGGGAAAGAGAGCATCACCTGTTATTTCCAGGGCTCTTGGATTCCAGATTGGATCTATAAGGATCTAAGAGGAAGTGATAGTGAAGCTGATAAAGCTGTTGATCCACCTGGTTAATAAGCTTCCTCCTATTTCTCTCTCAGGGTGCCAAACTACTTTAGCTATTATTAATAGTCGTATCACGGCAGAAACCAACCAATAGAGCTAAGTTTAGGATCACACGTTCATAGCTGGAAAGCATCTCAGAAGTGCTTCCAATTCTCCTATTTGAAAGATAAATAATATGAGGCCCAATAAAATCAAGGGTATAGCCAAAATCACATAGGGAGTAACAATCAGAGGTAAAATTTGAGCCCAAGTCCTCTGGTATCTAAATCAATGATTTTTTTTCCTATTGTACTACATTATTTAGCTGGTGAACTCACTAGAAATTTAAACACTATCTTGTCCAATTATAATGAATAACAATAAAAACCATGCAGAACAAAATCTGGAAAACAGAAGTTTATTAGAAAAACATTCTCTTAATCAGTCTGTGAAAGCAAAAGTCAAAAGGTCAAGGTAGCAAAAGGAAGGAGTAAAAGCAGTTCAAAATACAGTAAGCAATTTACCACTCAAAAGCTTTACTATATAGTTGAGAAACAAAGAAATTAGAGGAAAGAGGGAATCCTTGAAGAAGGAGGATGTGGGAAAGTGGTAATTTAATGGTTTCAAATTGAACACAGTTTAAATCCTAGTTGGCTCAAACAAGAAACAGAAACTTAGGCAGTTAATATTCTAAGTTACAAAAAAATTATTTCAAGGGTGGTGACACAACTCTAGCTCCCTCACAAAATTGAAAACCAGTGCAGATAGACAAACACCACAATTATTGGTGCAAATATTTTGACAAAATGCATGAATTATGAACAATGCATTTTAATACCTTCCTCTTAGGAAAAGGCTCAATCCGAGCTTTCTTAACAGGAGAATGACCAATGAAAGATAAAGAACACCAGTAATCATGTTGGAGCCAACATCCAGCTGAATTCTCTTAACACTCCCTACCAAACAACTTTAAAATAATGTCTTAAATCAAATTTTGGAAAAGTTGAGTCAACAAAAATCAGAGTGAGACATTTTTTCAGCCCAAGACAACTTAGCAGGTCAGCAGAAGAGGCCTGTGTCTTCTTTCACAATATGAATAATGTGGAAATATGTATGGAAACATGATTGAACATATGCATATCAAATTGCTTACCTTGTTAGGGAGGGGGAAAGTGAGGAAGAGGGAGAAAATTTGGAATTTAATTTAAAAAAAAGAATGTTAAAAATTATCTTTGCATATAATTGAGAAAAATAAAATATTATTAAAAACAGAATAACAAAATTATAAAAGATGCACATAAACTCCCAGAAGGGAAGCAGAGTGGGTCAAATGAGGAAAAGATACAAAAGCTCACTGAAGAAAAAAATTCCTTAACAATTAAAATTTGGTAAGTAGTTAATGACTACATAAGACTTTAAGAAACCATAAATTTGGAGGTAGTGCCAAGATGGTGGAGAGTAGATAGGTCTTTGTTTGAGCTCTTCCTGGCTTTCCTCAGATGAACACCAGATCTAGCCTCTGAACTGGTTTTGGAGTGACAGAATATCTGGAGTGTTACAGATTTTCAGAAGATATTTTGGAAGAGCTTCAGGAAAGTTCTCTGTCAATTGGGAGTGAGGGAAGGGGAAGTAATCTGGAGCAGCACAGGGAGATCCAGGGCCAAATGGCCTCCATGAGCCAAGGGGACCTACTAGGAGGGCTCTTAGGCAAAATACAGCAGTGTTGGCTATTCTATCCTAGTTCAGAAGCTAGTGCATCAGCAGACTAGCTGTGAGACCTCCAAGGCAACTACAGCAGACAAATAGTGAGCTACTGGACTTGATCATGCTCATCCAGCATGAGAAGGAAGCTAGCAGCATGCACCCCAGGGCAGCATGAAGCCTCTGTAGCCTATAGAGGAAGCTTAGGACAATCTCCTCTTTGCCCTAAGAACAGACCTCAACTTTCAAAAATGAGTAAAAAAGCAAAAAGAACTCTGACCATACATAGCTTTTATGGAAACAGGGAAGAACAAACCTCAAACCCTGAGGGCACTAAAGGCAAAATATCTCCAGATGAAGCCTCAAAGGGTGATATGAGTTGGTCTCCATCTCATAAAGCTCTCTTGGAAAAATTCAAAAAGGATCTTAAAAGAGAGTTAGACATCTACTGGTCATCCTGTCATCTGGGGGAGGGGGTGGGGGGGTAAGAGGTAAAAAATTGGAACAAGAGGTTTGGCAATTGTTAATGCTGTAAAGTTACCCATGCATATATCCTGTAAATAAAAGGCTATTAAATAAAAAAAAAAGAATTACAAATATATTGCAATATAAAAATAAAATAGTTCAACCATAAAAAAAAAGAGAGTTAGAATAAAAATGGGGAAAGAAAATAAGAGCTTTGCAGGAGAGTTTGGAAAAGGAAACAGAAATTATCTGAAGAAAATTCCTTAAAAATAAATTTGGTGAAATGAGAAAAATATAATTCCTTAAAAGTAGATTTGGAAAAATGGAAAAAGAAAACAACTCCTCAAAAAATAGAATTTGTGACATAGAAAAAAATCCAATGAACAAAACTCATTTAAAAATTTAATTGGCCAATGAAAAAGGAGATAAAAAACTAATTGAAGAAAATAATTCAATGAAAATTAGAATTTAACAAATGGAAGTGAATGACTCAAAGAGACATCAAGAATCAATCAAATAAAACCAAAAAAAATTGGAAAAAATAGAAGAAAATGCAAAATATTTCATCAGAAAAACTATTGACTTGGAAAATAGATCCAGGAGAAACAATCTAAGAATTTTTGGACTACCTAAAAACCATGATGAAAATTTTGAAAAGCCTAGACAATAGATTTCAAGAAATCATCAATGAAAACTGCCTTGATGTCCTGGAACCAGAGGATTAAATAGCCAGTAAGATCAAAATATTGGGAAAATAAAAAGATAATGTGAAATACCTCAATGAAAAAAAAAACCTGACTTGAAAAATAGATTTAGGAAGAATAATTTAAGAATTAATGGACTAGATTTGTTTTTTTAACTATGTAATATTTTATTAATTTTAAATATTTATTTTTAAAAATTTGGAGTTCCAAATTTTCTCCTTTCCTCTTCCATTCCATGAGAGTAAGCATTTTGATATAGGTTATACATATACAATCATGCAAAACATATTTCCATATTAATGATGTTATAAAGAAGATACAGAAAAAAAAAAGATTTTAAAAATAAAGTGAAAAATAGTATACATAGATCTGCATTCAGCCTGCATCAATTCTTTCTCTGAAGGCAGATAGCATTTTTTATCATGACTCCTTTGTAATTGTCTTGGATCATTAAACTGCTGAGAGAGCTAAGCCATTCACAGTAGATTATCATACAATGTTCTTCTGTTTCTGCTCATTCACTTAGTATCAGTTCCTGTAAGTCTTTCCAGGCTTTTTCAAAATTCATTTCTTATAGCACGATTTCCAATCCTTTGTCACTACAAAATTAGCTACTATAAATATTTTTGTACAAATAGAATCCTTTTACTTTTTAAAAAAATTTCTTTGGGATATAGACCTAGTAGTAGTATTTCTGAGCCAACTAAATTTCTCTCCAGAACAGTTAAATCAGTTCACAATTTCAGTTGTGAATACATTTGTGTACTCACTACACTAATACATTAGTGTCCCAATTTTCCCACATCCCTTCCAACATTTATCGTTTTTCACTTCTATCACATTGTTCAATCTGATTGGTGTGAGGTGATACTTCAGAGTTATTTTAATTTACATTTTTCTAATCAATAATGACAGTACATATTTTATGTGACTACAGACAGCTTTGATTGCTTCATCTGAAAACCACCTGTTCATATGTTTTGAACATTTATCAACTGGGAAATAATATGTATTCTAATAAACTTGACTCAGTTCTCTCTATGCATTTGAGAACTGAGGCCTTTTTCAAAGATAGTTTATCTGAAAATTGTTTCCCAGATTTCTGCTTTCATTCCAATCCTGGTGCATTGGTTTCATTTATGCAAAACAATTTTAATTTAATATAATCAAAATTTCCATTTTGCATCTTATAATGCTTTTTGATCTCTTGTTTGATCTTAAAGTCCTCCCTTCTCCACTGATCTAACAGTTAAGTTATTCCTTGAATTCCTAATTTGTTTATGGTATAAATCATGAACTCATTTTGACTTCATCTTGACATATAATATAGGACGTTGGTTTATACCCAGTTTCTTTCACACTGTTTAAGAATTATTGGACTAGTTGAAAGCCCTAAACAAAAAAGGCATCACATTTCAAGAAATTATTCAGGAAAACTGCCCTGATATTTTTGATCCAAAGGGCAAAATAAAAATTGAAAGAATCCACAAATCATTTCCTAAAAGATATCACAAAATGAAAACTCCCAGTAATATTTTAACTAAATTCCAGAGCTCCAAGTCAAGAAGAAAATATTGTAAGCAGTCAGAAAGGAACAATTCAAATATCATGGAGTTGTAGTCAAGATCACAAAAGATTTAGCAACTTCTGAATTAAAGGATCAGGTCTTGGAGTATGATATTTTGAAATGCAAAAGAGCTAAGATTGCAACCAATAATAACCTACCCAGTAAAAGAAGAAGAAAGAATATTTAATGGAGAATGTTCAAGCATTCCTAATAAAAAAAAACAGAAATAGAAAGTTTGACATTCAAACACAAAACTCAAGGGAAGCATAAAAAGGTAAACATGAAAGAATAATCATAAAGGACTCAAGAAAGTAAAATTTTATATTCCTTATAGGAAGGTGATACATGTAATTCCTAAGAACTCTATTATTATTAGGGCAGTCAAAAGGAATCTACATAGGCAGAAGGTATGAGTGTGATTTGATTATGTTGGGATGAGTTCAAAAAAGGGATGAGAAAGAAGGGATGCACTGGAAGAAGAGGAAAGGAAGGGAAGGGGTAGAATGGAAAAATTTTCTCAATAAAATAATTACACAAGGAAAAACTTTTCATAGTAATAAAGGTGAAATTGATGTAGAGGTGACATACAATTTCATTCTTATCAGAACAGGTTCAAGAAGGAAATATGTAGACATGCTCAATTGGGCATATCAATCTTTTTTACCCAGCAATAAAAAAGGAGGAAAAGTAATAGAAGGTATGGGGGAGATTGGACAAAAAGGATGGTAGATTAAATGAGGCAGTGTTCAGAAGCAAAAAATACTTTTGAGGAAGGAGAGGATAAAAGGAGAGAGGATAAGCAAAAGAAAACAGAAGGAGAGAAATACACAGTGATTATCACTGTGAGTGTGAATGGGGTGATCTAACCCACAAAATATATTAGAAACCAGAATCGAACAATGTGTTGTTTACAAGAGACACAATTGATACAGAAAGACACAAAGTTAAAAATAAAGGATTGTAGAAGAACCTACTATGCTTCAGTTATAGTAGAAAGAGACATGAGTAGAAATCTTGATCTCAGCTAAAGTGAAAATAGACCTAATAAAAAATAGATATAATTAAAAGAGACAAGGAAGGAAACCACATTTGGTTAAAAGATACCATAGACAATGAAATAATATCAAAAATTTTATAGCAAGTTTCTCTAGTAATGACTTCACTTTCCAAATATGTAGAAAATTGTGTCAAATTCATAAAAAAAATTCCCCAACTGATAAAAAGTCAAAGGAAATAGGCCATTTTCAGAAAAAACCAAAGATATCTATAGTCATATTTTAAAATTTTTCTAAACCACTATTAATTATGGACATGCAAGTTAAAACAACTCTATGGTACCACCTCATAGTTACCAAAATTGACAAATTGCATTCTTGGTACAGTTGTAAACAATTCTGGAGAACATTTTAGAACTATATCCAAAGGGCTTTAAAACTACATAATCTTTGACCCAGTAATACCACTAATAAGTCTATACCTTAAAGAGATCAAAGGAAAAGGACCTATATACACAAAAATACTTACTTTGCTTCTGCCTAACCCTGGGAGATGGTTTTGCAGAGTTGTGCTCCATCTAGATAAGGAAATGTGACTTCTGATTGGGGAGACAGGGAAGGCTAACAGTATCTTCAAAAAAAAAAAAAAAAAAAAGCAGAGCTTTTGCAGAGCTCAATTTTCTCAAAGAAAGATGTTTAGTTTCAGAGAATTTTTAGAAAAGTCACAAGCGGAGAGAGAGGTTATAGACAGCTAGGGAAAATCCAGCCCAACATGTTCATTTTCAAGCTTGCTTTCTTAGAGACTTCTAGAATGACCTTTTTGTGTGAGACTAGTATCTCTCTTTTGGTTTGAGCTAAAATATTATTTTATTCCCAGCTGAAGAGCTCATTTTCTCATGTATTTTTGGCATATTAGAATATGCAGTTTTTCTCTAATTTTTATTTGAACTTTTCCTTGGATAAATGGGTTTACTTGCTGTTCTCTACTTATGATGGTCTTTCTTTTCTGCGTTTTTGTCAATTGTAGTAGTAAAATAGGACTCTAGTTAACATTTTATTTATGAGGTATCATTTAGTGTTCCAGTGGCTAGCTTCAAATATTATAGAGATTTCAACTATATTAACCTTTTGTATACTTTTTAGCAAATCAAGAGGCTTACTAAATTGGATCATATTTAAAGTCTGGTTATCATTTGAGTAAATATCAGCCTTGAAGATCTTATTTTACATACAGCTGATTATAAAAACTTAAATAAATATGACTACATACATGATATCTATAACTAGCACTTTGATAACTATTATGTATCTATAAGATTTGTATTAATAACATTTTATAAACAATGAAAAAAACCCCACCACATTTGTGATGGACTTTGATATCAGAGTATCTACTATAATCTTCAATGCAACAAGATTAAAATGTTATTGGGAAAAATTTAATAAAATAAACAAAAATACAACAAGATAATGTTAATATGTAGTTTTCTAAGTCAATATACAGCCCAGGAGGATCCTTATGTATGGTTTAGTGACCCCTGTTTCTATTTGAGTTTGACATGGTTTTACATAACCCAAATTTGGTGGGAAGGTGCTAAGCCTGAAAGTAAGCTAGGGGCTATCCTACCCTCTAAGAGTGACCAACAAACTACTTATCATTTTATCCTTAAACCAAACACATTTAAGGAATTAGGACAAATATATATTATTCTAGCCCAGTACTCCTTTTAAACTCTTGAGAAAAGATCACCCAGTCTTAAGATATTTCATGCTCTACTTACTACCATCCCACCATACCATATTAACTACTGTAGGCATGGCTCTTGACTCTCTTCCTCCTCATTGGGGTGGAATATGGCTTGATACACACAAACAGTATTTATACATTTACACCACACAGGGCAGTATACATCTCACATGGGTGTACCTATGTTACATATATTTGTGTATTTTCTATAAAGTATTCATAGCTTGTATCATTTTTTAAAAAAAACCAATTACAAACACTATCAAAAAAACAATTTACTGGCTGAGGAGAGAAAAGATATATACCCAAATCCCAGAAGTGTTAAGAATAACTTATTACTCATTCAATGATTATTGACCTTAACCTAGGACCACTTATTTTCTGAACCCTACTAAACAAGATAAGGAGATAATAACATCAATAGCAAAACAGACAAAACAGTTGTCCACAATCCTCCAGATATAACTTCAATTTATAAAAATTTAAGAATATTTTTCACAAATGACTGTGATTTCTAAGTTATATTTAGTGATAAGCTTTCAAAATAAAACATCACAGAAGAAATTAAAACCATGTAGGGACATGAGGAAGCTATTGAAGGTATTACAAAGGAGTTTTCAAAGAACCAAAAGAGAGCTCCTTCATGACATATTTAGTCAATTTAGGGAGGAGGGAAGAAAATAGGCATTTTATCTACCTGTGCAATAATCCCTAGAACAATAAGCAAAAGAGAATAATAGCAAGTTAGTTACTTATTCCAGGACCATTTCTACCTTAATTCCATCTAATGGATGAACAGAACAAGATTTAAAAAAATCATAATCATATTTACAGCAACAAGATTCAGAAAAAGAAACACAGAAGAAAAAGAGATAAGGAACAAATGGGATATTTTTGTTATTAAGAGTTAGAGCTGAAAAGGTAATTTAGTTCAATTATTTTACAGCTATGGAAACCAACCCTCAGAGAGGTTATGGAACTTGCCTGATATAATATCCCTAGTAAATAGCAAAGGACTCTAACTGTAATGTGCTCTCTACTATATTACACTATAATTTAGTTTAAAAAGTATATTATTAAATAAACAAACCATAAATAATAAATCAGAAAGGCAGAAAATATAATGAATAGAGTGCTGAACTTGGAGTTAGGTCTAGGTTGTAATTACAGCTCTGACAAACTCAAGCTGAGAGATCCTGGATGAGTTATTTAACTTTTATGTACTTTCAGACTGTTGCCTAGGAGCTCTCTTCTAAATCAATGCATGAGCTGCATCAAGGTTGGAAGAAAGAGTGAAAATTACCTAGTTTGATTCCTCTTGTATTAACTATCATTTACATGTTTTCCTTGGTTTATTTTAAAATTGCACTTAATTTGAATATCTTCGTGGATGGCTACTCAATATAGTATTTTTTTAATCTGCAAAAACAAAAATAATGCTTATTTGAATGTCTTCATTGACGGTTACTCAAGGTAGTACTTTGAAAATCTGCAAAAACAAAAGAAGAAAGTTGGTTTCTTTCCCTTCCCACTGTTAGGTGGTTTACCCCTTTATTGACTGACAGATATCAGCTCTTTATCTTTGGACAAAATCTTTAACTTTTTTTCCAAAGTCAGAGATAAAATTCTTTATCTCCTTTTTCATTTCCTTGTTTATTCTTGACTTGAAGATTGAGGGAGGTACTTTGTGAGCCATTTTTGGAAAGTTTCCTGTCATTTGCTAAGACTGAGCCAATGTGGCTGGGGAAATCTGATCTAATATAGAGAAGATGTGTTTTTTGGCAGAGGCAGGATTAAGGCACATGTGTGTATAGGCATGAGTGTACATGTGTCTCTGTTAGGGACAGTTGAATAATGTGTGTGGTAGGTATGTGTGTGTGCATGTGTATGTATTTGTGTGTGTGTGTGTATGTGTGTGTGTCCAGGACAAAGCAACTAGAGCCCCAGAAAAGCTAAACTCAACTTTCTTGATGAATCAATTTTCCTTTTTTTTTTTTTATGATTGGGCACAGGCATGGATCCCTTCAGAGGAATGATGGGCCAGTGGGTTCTGTACTACCATCTTGCAGAAATTAATTTTCAACAAAGAATGTTTAAAACCTAGAACTTATACTGAATTTTGTTAAGTAGGTCAAAGAAAGCACGTGAACCCTCCCCAAACTCACATATATCTACATCTCAGACCATTCTAAAAAGTAAGGATTTGGATCCATTTGGTTTTTAGGTGGCAAGAGTTTATTTTTACTGAAAGTAAATGTATCTTTACTTTTTTAAGAGAATCAGTGAAAAGGATCAGTGACATGTAAGTCCATAAAGGTGTCATTTTGGAAATAAGGCAGACCTGGGTTCAAATCTTGCTGCTGAGACTTACTAGCTGTGAGCTCCCAAACAAGTCATTTAATCTCTTTTAAGCTTAGTTTCTTCATCTCTGAAGTGAGAACATTGGACCAAGTAGTTTGTAAAGTCACTTCCAGATCAAAACCATGATTCTATGCATGGTTAGATGGTTCACTTACATGACCCAACCTAGGCTACTTGAAGCGTACAATACTGGGATGGAGGTGGAGGATTCCAAGCCAAGATGGCAAAAAAAGGCATCAACTTACTTGAGCTCTCCTCAGAGTCCCTTCAAACACTTTAAAATAATTCCATAAAACAATTTCTGGAGCAACAGAACACACAAAAGGACAGGGTGGCATAATTTTCCAGCCAAAGATTTGGAAGGTCAGCAAGAAAGCTCTGTCACAGTTGGGTAAGAATGGAGCACAATCCAATGCAAGCCATGCCAACACAGACCCAACCCCAGCAAATTTGTGTCATTGAATCAGCCATGTCAGTAGCTGCTTCCAGAGCTCTCAGTCCACGGACAATAAGGGGCTCAAACAACTAGTTACAAGATTATAAGGCACTCTTTACAAGTGCTTTACAAAGCATGACTCTGTTGCTTTGTCCATATTCAGATCTGGGTCACAGACCTGGGTGGCAATTCCAGGGCACATCAGAGTTCATAGCACAGTGGAGCAGTGACCTTTCTCAGAGTTCCAAGGCAGAAAAGAAGGCCTGTAATCATTCACAGACCAGAAGAGTAGTAAACACACCTCCCTTTTTCACATCACCTTGGAAAAATTGAAAACTTACAGGTCTTAGAAGAGTCTCTGAAAATAGCTGCACAAAATGCCTGAAGCTCTGTACATTATGCTTTCCATTCTGGAAGTGGAGCTCTACTTTTTAACAAAGAATGAAAAGTCAAGAAATAGGGTAGGAAAATAAGCAAGAAACAGAAAAAGATTCTGACCATAGAAAGTTACTACAGCAACAAGAAAGATCAAAATACATACCAAGAAGAAGATAACAAAATCAAAGTCCCCACATACAAAGCCTCCAGAAAAAATATGAATTGATCTCAAACCACAGAAAAGCTTAAAAAGGATATTGAAAATCAAGTAAGAGAGGCAAAAGAAAAATTGAGAAGAGAAATGAAAAATCATGAAAACGAATTAATAGCTTGACGAAGACATGAAAAAAACATTAAAGAAAATAACAATTAAAAAACAGACTAAATCAAATGGTAAAAGAGCCAATGAGGAAAAGAATGCCTTAAGACAAGTAGAATTGGCCAAATAGAAAAAGAGGCATCAAAATTCACTGAAGGAAAAAACTTCTTAAAAAATAGAATTCACCAAGTGGAAGAGGGGGAGAATTCAAAAGTTCCCTGGAAAAAAAATAATTTCTTAGAAATTAGAATTGAACAAATGAAAGTTAATGATTTTATGAAATATCAATAAGCAGGAAAATAAAACTAAAAGAATGAAAAATAAAATACAATGCAAAATAGCTCATTGGAAAAACAACAATCTAGAAAATAGATGCAGGAGAAATAATTTTAAAATTACTGGATTACCTTAAGGTCATGGTTTTAAAAGAAGCCTAGACATCATCTGTCAAGAAATTATCAAGGAAAACTGCTCTGATACTCTAGTACCAGAGAGTAAAATAGAAATTGAAAGAATCCACTGATCACCTCCTGAAAGAGATCCCAAAATGAAAACTTACAGGTCAAAGATAAAATATTACAAGAAGCCAGAAAGAAACAATTCAAAAATCATGGAACCACAATCAGAATGACACAAGATTTAGCATTTTCTTCATTAAAAGTTTAGAGGGTTTGTAATATAATATTCCAGAGGGCAAAGGAGCATGGATTACAACCAAGAATCACCTGTCCAGAAAAACTGAGTATAATTCTAGAAAGGAAAAGAATGTATATTCAATGAAATATAGAACTTTAAATATTCTTGATGAAAGACCAAAGCTGGACAGAAAACTTGAGTCTCAAATACAAGACTCAAGAGAAGTATAAAATGATCAACAAAAAAGGAAAATCATAAGGAACTTAATAAGATTTAACTATTCACATTCCTATGTGGGAAGATGTGGGAAGACTCAAAAACTTTCTCATTATTAAGGAAGTTAGAAGAAGCATATCTTCTGTCAGAGGGCACAAGAATAAGTTGAATACTAAGCGATGATATCTAAAAGATAAAATTAAATAGGGAGAAAGGAATGCACTGATATAAAGGGAAATAAAGAAGTAGAATGGGATATTTATCTCACATAAAAAAAGCAAGTAACAGCTTTTATAGTGGAGGGGAAGAAGAGGAAGTGAGAGGACTGAGTGAACCTTACTTTCACCAGAATTCATTCAGAGCAGTAGTAACATACACACTCAATTGTGTATAGAAGTCTATCTTACACCATAGGAAAGCAGGAGGGGAAGGGGATAAGATAAAGAAGTAGGATATAATAGGAAGGAGGACATATTTGGGGAGGGAGTAGTAAAAAACAAAACACTTTGGAGAAGGAACAGGGCAAAAGAAAAGAGAATAAACAGGAACTGGTAAAATAGCAATAGTAACGGTAAAAAAAATTGAAGCAAGTTTCTTTGATAAAGGCCTCATTTCTCAAACACAGAACTACAAAATAAAAATAAGAGCCTTCCTCCAATTGACAAATGATCAAAAAATATGAACAGTTATCAGATGAAGTAATCAAAGCTACCTATAGTCATATGAACTCTAAGTCACTATTGAAGAAATGCAAATTAAAACAATTCTGAGGTACTACCTCATTCCTATTAGATTAGCTAATAGGACAGAAAAGGAAAATGACAAATGATGATGGGAATTTAGGACAAATGAGACATTAATGTACTATTGGTGGAATTGTGAACTGAATTATCCATCTTATAGAGCAATTTGGAACTCTACCCAAAACCATGTATGTATGGCCTTTGACCTAGCAGTATCATTACTAATTCTATATCCCAAAAGAGATTAAAAAAGAAACAAATAAAAAGGGAAAGGACCCATATTACCAAAAATATTTATAGCAGCTCTTTTCTGGGGGCAAGGAATTGAAAATGGAGGAGATGCCCATCAACTGGGTAATGGTTAAACAAATTGTGGTAAGTGATTATGATGGAATACTATTGTGCTATAAGAAATGATGAGTGAGATATTCTCAGAAAAAATTTGGAAGGACTCACAAGAGCTGATATAAAATGAAATGTACTGTGTACAAAGTAACAGCAATGTTGTAAGATGATCAGCTGTTCTCAGCAATACAATGATCCAAGACAACTCTGAAGGACTTATGATGAAAAATGTTATCCATTCCCAGAGAAAGAATTTATGGTGTCTGACTACAAAAAGAAGCATGTTTTTTTACATTCTTTATTTTTCTTGAGAGGTTTGGAGGGATTTTTTGGTCTATGTTTCCTTCAATAACATGACTATTGAGGAAATGTTTTGTATGACCACACATGTATAACTTGTATGTAACTGCTTGCCTTCCCAATGATGGGGGCAGGAGGCTGAAGAGGGAGGAAGGAAGAGAATTAGAACTCAAAGTTTTAAAAAATGAATGTTTTAAAAAACCGTTTTTACATGGAACTGGGGAAAATGAAATGTTAAGTAAGTTTTTAAAAATTAAAGTACAATACTCCTTTCTTCCCATCCCTGACTCTAGTTCTCTCTTACCATGGCATCATTTTCTGTTTATATTTCTTGGCAGAGAACAGGTTCTAGTTTGGTAAAAAGTCAATGAGTATTGAGAACATGGCTTATCTCAGTTTTAGAATTTTTAACTCTGCCACTGATAATCTGAAGTCTCACTTTTCTCTTTTTCTTTCTCCAGTCAGTCACTTTAAATCATCTATTAAGTGCCTAGTATGTGCCAGGTCATCTGTAAAGTAAGGTTGTTAATGACAACCTGCAAAGCTTGTGTTCTGATTCTTCATTGTTAGGTAGTCTTTCTTTTTTAGGTTCATTTTGAGACAGGGTCTCCCTGTCTCACCCAATAGCAATTGAATTTTTACCATGAGTACATCACTGGGGTCATCGGTACCATTCGTTGCTAACTATTGGCCAGAAAACATATGCTTATTTATATCTGAGGAGGCTTCTAGATTTGTAAAATAATTATGGAGAATTATGGAAAACTGGGCCACATACTAGGGTGTACCAAATCTAAATCCAGGATTGTGAAACAAGATTTCAACAGATATATTCTATTCGAGTGCTGAAACAAGGAGAACTATGGCACTTCAGTTTAGGGATTTGTGTGAGTACAGTGGGAGAGGTTTGGTCAATTCTATACTATGTATATGTGTTCAGTATATCCCCGCCCCCTTTTTTTTTTTCAGGAAATGTTATTTCCTATTTTTGCACAGCATGCTTTATCTACTGATTTTCACGGCAAGGTCTATGAGAAGGTTAAAACTTTTGTGCCTTCTGGAGAAAACTGTCTATTGGTAAGTTGTGGGGTTGTTCTTATTTAATTACTTTTTTTATTTGATACCATGACTTCTTTCTCTTAAAGGGAGTCAGGAGGAGCATATTACAAGCATGCATCCCAAGGTAAATGTATTGTACATTTACATTTGGGTAGCATTTAATTCTGAAAATAATCAGCAAGATAAGAACAAAGGATTTTCCCCTGGACTAGATCTATTTCTAGACTGTTTTGAGAGGCTGCAATGAATGGTAGGATTTTGAAACATCTGAAAGATTATCTAGTCCAATAACTTCATTTTTCAGATGAGGAAATTGAGCCCCAGAGAATGCACAGGTGATTCAAACCAGGTTCCTCTGACTACAAACCTAGACATCAAAAAAGGGGGAAATGGGAATTCCTCCCAGAATTTAAGTGAGACAGAAGAGATTTTTGCTGAAAAACTATAAAGAGAATTAAAATTTACTCCCAAATTAAGCAGAATTAGCTTTCCTTCCTTCTATCTTTGCTCCATTCTCACACTATCCAGTTTCTCTTTCCCCTACCTCAGGGAAGAATGGAATGACTTAAAATCATGTGCTAAAAATTTCCACTGTGGAAGACAATGTTTTTTTCCCTGCTAACTTTCTACATTTATAGTAGTACAGGCACCTGAGTCACTATATCTCTCCTCCTATCAAGAGGATTCTTATTTAGTTATTGTCTGGACTAGATGGCTTCTGAAATCCAGTGATTCATCTCCTAAGAGCCACTGTTGGGAAGTGAGTTTGTTTTCATTTAGGTGGTAGCATTTAGACTTTATATAGCATTTGTATATATCTGCTTAGTCCAGTACAAGCTGCAATGAAAGCCCCATTTTGTGCAATAACTTATTTCTTGCATAATTTTCAATCAGTGATCTTAATTTCCACTGTGGAAGGTAATTGTTCATCTCTTGCTAAAATTTTTACATATATAATAGTATAAGCAACTGGCTCACTACCTCTCTCCTCCTGTCAGGGATTCTTACTTGGGTGTGGACTGGACTAGATGGCTTCTGAAATCCAGTGATTCATATCCTGAGAGTCACTGTTCTGAGGTGAGAGTTTTTCTTTTCATTTAGGTGGTAACATTTAGACTCCATATGGTATTTCTATAAATCTGCTTAGTCCAGTGCAAGCTGCAATGAAAGTCTCCTTTTATGCAATAACTTATTTCTTGCATAACTTTCAATCAGGGATTCTTAATCTGCTTCTGGGTCCCTAGATAAGTTTCAGGCAGTCATTGAATTTGGATGGAAAGATATTTTAATAACTGGATCTCAATGTTATTGCTTGCCTCGACAAACCTTTGTATTTCATTTTATGCATTTAAAAACATTCTGAGAAGGGATCCAAAGGCTTCTCTTGACTGTCCAAAGGATCTGTGCCACAAAAAAGTATAACAACCCTTGTTTTCTATTATGGAATAGAGATAAAGTCTGGAGCTATAAATTCATTGGCCTTTGGAACTCCTCAAGAAAGAAATTCCTTTTATCAAAGCAGAGCTCACTTTCTAAAACCTTGAAAGTTTAAGTGACTTGCCCAGTGGCATACAACCAATATGTATCAGAGAAAGGATCTGAATTCAGGTCTTCTTGGTTCCAAGGCCAGATCTCTGTCTACCTCAACACTTTGCCTCTTCTTGCTATGATTAATGTAGCAATAACTTTTGACTGGACTTCGAGGGAGTCACAGTTCTCCCTCTGATTCAGGTAATTATTTCAGCTATTTATGCTGAAGGAACTGTCATGTAAAAAAAAGTCAGTCCACTTTTCTGTAGCTTCAGTTTCCTTATCTGTAAAATGAGCCAGACTGGACTCTGAAGTCCTCTCTATCTCTGAATTTATGATGCTCTGATCCTTTGACCTGAAGGCTTTTGAAGTATTAAAAATAATCTACAGGAAGTCCAGATTAAAGCTTGCACAGCTAGGGGGAATGTTGGCTTACTGTTGTTGTTATTGTTTAGTTGTGTCCAACTCTTGTGACTCCATCTGGGGTTTTCTTGGCAAAGATATTAAAATGATTTGCCATTTCCTTTTCCAGCTCATTTTACAAATGAGAAATCTGAGACAAATAGAATTAAGTGACTTAGCCAGGTTCACACGGTTACCAAATATCTGAGGTCATATTTGAACTCAGGAGGATAAGTCTGCCTAACTCCAGGTCCAGCACTCTAACCACAGTACCATCTCACTACCCCGATGGGAAGTTAAAGACATTAGTACCATACCTGATACCTGCAAGCTTTCTGAGAGCCTTAGCTTGACCTAACTTAAAGTTTTGCCTCTGACATATATGTGTCTGATATATGTGACTCTAGGTAAGCCACTAAAATTCTCAAAGTTCTAGAAAGTGAACTCTGTATTGATGGAAGGAATCTCCTCATTCAGAAGTTCCCCAGGCCAATGAAATCATAGCTCCAATCATTATCTCTATAAGCTTTATGAGAGCCAATGTGGCTTAGTGGAAAGAGACCTGGCCTTGCAGGTTGGAAGAGCTGCCTTCAATGCATATGAACTTGGGCAAGTCACTTAACTCCCCAGTGGCCAAATTCCTTCCTCTCCCCCCTCAAAAAAAATGTAAGTAAAAAATGAGATGTTGATCTGTATCAGTGAAAGGCATTTTCTCATTGGGGGTACCCTCCTTAATAAAGTTGGACTCTCCCCTCCCCCTCCAGAAAAAAAAAAAGAGCTTCACCTAATGCAAAACAGGAAGTACTATCCACTCCATTAATTTAGTTGGTCCAGTTCATCTCTACTTATCTCTCTCACTCTGTACCCACAAGAAGTTCTGCTATATCTATTGCATGTAATTCTAAAGGGAAAGCGAAATTCTCCACCCACATAAAAAAATAAGAAACACTCCACTCTACTTGTGGTCGTGGTGGTCTTTTTTAAAGTACCCCAAAGCCAAGGAAGATTGCCATAATAAAGGCAAAAAGCAAGGAATGTGTCTTCATATTAGTCCCCCTAAGATATTTTCTTAGACAGCCTATGCCTCAGTTCACTCTTGACCCTATGGCCACAATACAGCGGACAAACTCAATTGTCTGATGCAATCAATATGTGTCCACAGACAAAGGCAACAGACCAAGAGCCATAATTGCCTGAAATAGGTAAGAACAGCTAGCAAATCCATGTATTTTGCATGTTTGCCCTTATGTTCACTGACATGAATATTTAATGTCTGGTTTTCTACCTTCAGCAGAAGTAGAGTTAGGAAGAGTTTTGGATATAATCTAGACTGATGTCCTCATTTTACAAGTGAGTAAACTTTGCTTTGGTCTCAGACACTGACTAGCTGTGTGACCCTGGACAAGTCACTTAATCCTGTTTGCCTCAGTTTCCTCATCTGTAAAGTGAGCTGGAGAAAGAACTGGCAAATCTCTCCAGTGTCTTTGTTGAAAAAACCCCAAATGGGGTCATAAAGAGCAAGACATGACTGAAATGAGTCAATAACAGCAAAACCAACAATTTCTGTCCCAGAAATAGGACATGCAGTTTGTGAATGGCAGATCTTGGGCTGAAGGCATATGCTCTGATTCCCCAACACAATGTTCTTTCTATTATGCCATATAGATAAAAGAATTTGCTGAATCTGATTACCACGTGTGAAATTTAACATTAATGAAATCTGCTTATGGTCACAAGAGGAATAGAGTGGAAGGACATTAATGAATCACTGTATATCAATTACTATTTCTTTGGAGTGGAGTGGAGGAATGCCTAAAAGAGCACATTCTAGATACACTGGGAGAACACATTCTGAATGACACTGTGCTAACTTAAGAGTTAAGCCTGAATTTAAATCTGTCCAATTGACTTGCCATATCTGTGATGGGAACAAGTAAAAGCAATTTCCTCATGGGGTTGTCATGTTGGATCAAATCTGATAACCTACATATACTGCTTTTTGAACCTTAAAACAAACTTTATAAATACTAGACAGTGGATGAGAAGCATCACCCTCTTAGATAAGGAATAACACCATTAATGCTATCTTAAATATGAACTGATTCAGGTACAGTACCTGCAGTATAACAAACACTAAATCCTTATTGGTTAATTGATTAGATTGACTTTGTGCATCTCTCATAGACTACTTGAGAGGCAGCTCACTTTAATGAAAAGAGCAATAAATTTGAAGTTAGATATATGCTTCAAAATTATTATACATGCATAACCTATATCAGATTGCTTACTGTCTTGGGTACAAAGGGGAGGTAAATGATGGAGGAAGAAAAAAATTTGGAACTCAAAATCTTATAAAAATGAATGTTGAAAACTATCTTTACATATAATTGGAAAAATGAGAAAAAATTGCAAGTTAGGCAAGCTGGATTTAAACTAGACCTAAGCTACTATGTATTTAATATTAAGTAACTTAACCTATCTCATCATAGATTCCTCATCTATAAAACAAGGGAGTCAGACTAGGAATCCTTCAAGGTTCTTGTTTGCTCTAAATTTATGGTCTTGGGATTCCTGGTGATACTGTATTGAAGGAATGGCAGGCACATTACTTTTTTCTTAATTCGCAGGACAAACCAAGATGGACGACTTGACCACCTCCCCATTCTACTATGATTATAAAGCTCCCTGCCAAAACTTTGATGTGAAGTACACAGCATCACGGCTCCTCCCCCCTCTCTACTCCCTAGTGTTCATTTCTGGCTTTGTGGGCAATGCCCTAGTTTTTCTCATCTTGATAAGGTGTAAAAAACTGAAAAGCATGACTGACATCTATCTGCTCAATCTGGCCATCTCTGATTTACTTTTTATCATCACCCTCCCATTTTGGGCTCACTATGCTGCAGATCAGTGGATCTTTGGAGATGTCCTGTGTAAGCTGCTGACAGGATTCTATCACATGGGGTTTTTTGGAGGAGTATTCTTCATCATCCTCTTGACCATCGATCGGTACCTAGCCATTGTCCACGCTGTGTTTGCCCTAAAAGCTAGAACAGTCACCTTTGGCATTTTGACAAGTGTCATCACCTGGGTGGTGGCTGGGTTTGCCTCTCTCCCAGCAATTATCTTCACTAAATCTCAGAAAGATGGCATCCAGCACACCTGCAGCTCTCATTTCCCATCAGATCAGTCTGTTGTCTGGAAGAACTTCCAAACTCTAAAGATGAATCTTTTGGGACTAGTGTTACCCCTAGTTGTTATGATCATCTGCTACTCAGGAATCATACAAACATTGCTGAGGTGCCGAAATGAGAAGAAGAAACATAAGGCAGTGAGGTTAATCTTTGTGATTATGATTGTTTACTTTCTCTTCTGGGCCCCCTATAACATCGTGCTTCTCTTGAACACATTCCAAGTTTTCTTTGGTCTGGACAATTGCGATAGCTCCAAAAAGCTGGACAGAGCCATGCAATTGACAGAAACACTTGGAATGACTCACTGCTGTATCAACCCAGTGATTTATGCCTTTGTTGGGGAAAAATTTAGGAGATATCTCTCGACTTTCTTCCGCAAATATATTGTCCGGAATTTCTGCAAACAATGTCCCATTTTCCATGGGGAGGCACTTGACAGAGTGAGCTCAACATATACCCCATCTACTGGGGAGCAAGAAGTCTCTGCTGGTTTGTAAAAAAAAAAAAAAAAAAAAAAAAAAAAAAAAAAAAAGATTTTCTTTTCCCTAAAAATATTCTTTGGGGGATCCTACAAGTCTTGAAAGGAAGTGAAAATTTTAGAGATTCAAGAACAAAAAAGCCCTAAAAATCAAGGAAACATAAGAATAATCAGATTTCAGATACAAAACTGAACTTGATATTCCCACCTGTCAAGAAATACATCATCCCACAGTATCAGAAGACTCTTTGTGTATCAAATGATTTCTCCTAAGCTACAACAGAATGCTTTCTTGTATGTATATAAATATGTTTCAAAGATTCCTGCTACAGCTTTTGTGCTTAAAATGAAATCTAAGACTGAGACCAAAAATTTTTGGAATGCTAAGATTTTATGAAATAGGAATGGAAATTCCTTGAGTCCTAATTTTTTTAAAGCAAGGTAAGGAGATGGGCATAGGGCAGCAAAGAAATGAGACAAGTGGACTGGTAAGGACTGATAAGGAGTGGAATAGCAATGTCTCCTGGGCCAAGATGCAGCTAGTCGGGTAAAAGGAAGACTGGCTGATGACTTAAAAGTTCAGTGTAGAAATGGTCACATGTCATAGGCCAGGCCATGGTCACTGTCACAGATTAAACCTTGGAATATCTAATGCAAATCCCCTACTTCCCAGTGGAGAATAAGGCCCAGAAATGGGGAGAGGACTAGAAACTAGCTCTTTAACCCTAAAGACTGGACGTGTTCAGAACAAGTTGGATAATTCAACTTCCCAGATGCAAAGTGTTGGCTTATTCATGTTGTTTGTGTCCTTTTATATATTTGCTATTCATTCCATCAATCATTCTGGATAAGAATGTAGACAATATCCTGGATAAGGAACCTCCAGCTTTGATTTAAAGGGAACTTATTAAATGGCTATGCTCTTTTTCTTTCCTAAAGCAACTTCAGGATGTAAAGCCTGGTCAGCTCAGATGGCCAAAGCTGATAGTTTTGTTGTTGCTGCTCAAAAAATAGACTCTTTGGTTTGCTTTCTAGAACTTCATTTTTTACCTAGATATAACTTTATTTACAAAATAAAAATTTCCTAACAGCACTGTCTGTCTTTCTAAAGGGGTACAAGTGGCCTCAGGTTGGTACTGGTAACATAAGACCCTAAGGATGTATTTGAATAAGGTGTCCCAAAAGTCTTAGTGCAGCTGTATATTGCTTTTGAAGTAATTTTACATAAGATATGGAGCTGTAAAGTGTCTTATTATCTGGAGGTCATCCAAATGAACACCTTCATCTTACAGATATGGGAACTGATGTCCAGACATATGAAGTAACTGAACTAATGTCAAAGAAATAACAATAATAGTTGATGTTTGTTATAGCATTTTAAGTTTTTCATTAAAACCCCACAAATTTATGAAGCAGGAGCTATAAGAATTACCCCCATTTTCCAGATGAGAAAACCAAAGTTCATTGAGGTCCAGGGCTTTGCCCATAGTCACACAACTATCTAGTGTAAAAGTAGCAAGAGTAAAGATTCAAATCCATATTCTGTCTTTATCTCATCTGATCCTATTAACGACCTATGAGATAGATAGTCTAAGAATCACCCATGTTTTGCAAAAGAGGAAACTGAGTCATAGACTTGCCCATGGTCACTTATCTGGTAAGTAGAACTAGAAACCAACCTTGCACTCGGCCTCCTCTTTAATTTTGTTTGACTAACACCAGGATACCTTCCTACATCAGCATCCTATGAAACAATTATATCTCACAACTTAATTAACTGGGGCAATTTAAAGCCCTATTCCATACCAGAAGCATCTATGTGATAGACAGGAGATAAGACATCCACAAAAGGATATAAACAATAATGTGTTTGGAAGGTCAAGTTTAATGAAGAAACCTGGCCCAAAACATTATTTTTTCCCTTCCAGATTAAATATTCCTTAAGGGCAGGCATATAATATCAATCTCCTCTACTTTGTCAAAATAATAACAGCTATAATTTATCTCCAGAGCTCTTTAAGGTTCATAATGTACTTCACAGATATCTCACTTGATCCTCAACACAACCCTCAAAAATAGATGCTATTATCATCCCCATTTTACAGATAAGAAAATTAAAACAGAAAGTGATTAAAGTAATTTGCTCAGAGTCACACAGCTACTAAATACCTAAACTATATCTAAGCTCAAATCTTCCTCATTCCAGGTCCAGAGTTCTGTACATTATGACATCCTCTCAAACCTATCCCACTATATGATTAAGAATTGGAAAAATCAGTCCTTTCTAAACTCCTGTTAGGGAATATTATTAGTAGAATATGAGAATGAAAGGACAATCTCAAACATAACACTGGAAAACATGTTTTCCTTTAACAGATATTTTGTCAAATAGGTACTTTGCCATGTGACAACTAAAAACAAAACTGCCTAAATGAACTAACATTACCATGCCCAACTCATGTAAAACTGAATAAGAAGTTTTCCTTTTTGTTCGAGTGTGGACTTTATAGACAAACATCACTGAAATAATGGGAGAAATAGGGAACTGAAAATGAAACTTAACTCTCTCCAATCAGGAAACAGGTAGAGATGTCTAAGTGCAGAATAGAGTATACCATGGATTGCCAAATATGTTGGTTTCATTTAGCTGCTTGTTTGGGGGGAGGGAAGGTTGCTGTTTTTATTTAAAAAAAAAAAAAAAAAAAAAAGATGGTTCAGCGGTGGAGAGGAACATATAGGAAATGATCATAGTCCCTTAAAAACAAAGGGACATCAATAAATCCTTTAAAAGATAAGAGAGGGAGGAGGGAGAAATAAGTTGTGGGAAAACATATAGGACCCATGAGACAACTTGTGAAAAAAAAATCTAGTCAATATTTGTTGGAATCTTTACAAACTGTTAAGTCATTAGAATTGATAGAGACAATAATTATCTAATTTAGCATGGTTCAATATGATTGATTTGATCTTAGAAGGAGATATTTTGGGCCAGATCTTGAAACAATGTACTAAGTACAACTGACAGAAACGATGCTTGTGTTCACACCTTTAGAGAGCTCATAGAAGCAAGAAATATTTAAGTATTCATTGGAGTTCACACGATTTAGTATGAGATATCCAAATTTATACCTCCCTTAAGCCCTCCCTCCAGAAGGAGTTAACCTTTGGGAGATCATATATATGCAGGAAACTCTTAGAGCTTGAAGGAGTTTTTGGGAACATTCCCAGGGATCGGAGAGGAGCACTCTGGGAGGAAGCCCACAAGCCCTCTTTCTGAGACAAGAGAGATTCATTGCATCTTCCACCTTGGTGCTGGCTGGAGGCTGAAGAAAGCAGAGGCAAAGGACAAAGCTGCAAGAGCTCTTGGAACCAAGCAGAGAGATAGGCTTCTGAGCTAACGGGGCTACATTGAAGAACACAATAAAAGATCTGAACTTTTATCATGTGGCTGCGATTTTGGGTGATTATTTACTTGTAACTGAAACTTAGGCTGCCTCCAGAAAATCTCCCCGAGAAACATGCTTTCTCCAAGAGAGAACCATCTTATTTTTATTATTTTAAAGAACAAAAACACCAACAAATATTCAAGATGTCTTTTATGGTTCCTTCTACCTTCTCTCCTTGACCTTCTTTCTCTTTGCCTTGCTCAGAATTTTTTCTGAGTCAGTCTTTGGACTAGGGCATGAAATTCAATTGAAAATTACAAAATTAAGAACTCTTAAGTACATAAGCACAGAGCTAAGATAAATTTTTCTTATAATAAAATCCAATGTACTGTGGGTGAATTAGAAGCTCTCAATTCATCTTGACTCCAGAAGACTGATGACAATAATATTTTCACTCTCTTAGAATAACTTAGTAGTTATGGGTATAAATTGTGGCATACATTGTGGGAAGATGTTTCTGAGTCAGTTGGCTTTCCCTCACCATTTTTCCTTCTCTGTTGATGTTGCAATAGAAATTTCTACTGGTTAGAGAAGTAGGGAAGTGGAGAAGGAGGCTGTTATTAGGAAATGATTATAGTGTATTTAAAAAGCATCAAATACATATATATGTAAATATATGTATGTAAGTGTGTATATATACAGGCATATACCTATATAAATATATACAATTACATACTTACACACACACCAAAAAAAGAAGAAGATCTGGATTCTAGTACTGGATTAAATAACTTACCTATGATCTTGGGCAAATTACATCATTCTTGTCACTTTCTGCCCTCAGTTTCCTCAACTTAAAGATGAGGAAGATAATATTTAAATTATTTACCTTGAAGAACAATGTGAAAATCACATGAGATAATGAAGGGACAAATACTTTATTAAAATGTTAAGTGCTTTATAAATGGAAGTTCTTATGTCATTATTATTCAAAGCTGATTTTATCATTTATCATGAATCAGAATTGTGGATCATTGGTTGGATGTTGGCAAGACTCAGATTGAAACTTCCACTTGGAGTTCCTCATTTAATTACACAAATTTGGGGGATATTGAATTAAAATGTACTAAACAAAGCTTGGCACTCTCCTAACAAATTAGTTTCTCAATTTTGATTATAATAAAAAATAAATTTTGTTCAAAAATATTTGAACTGTTCAATGGTGTTATTATGTACTGTGAAGTAGAACTCACTCTCTTTTTATTATGCTATTCCGTTGAATGAACAAATGAATAAATGAATGAATGAATGTATATTATTGTGCTAATCTCCAGGCGTACAAACATGAAAACAAAGACTAATTCCTGCTTTCAAGTATCCTGAAATGGGGAGACAACATATATAGAAGTGGTGGACAAGGAGAGATACATTGGCTTTAAAAGTTTCTGGGGTGATGAATAGGGCCATAGGGAATATAGCACATCTTTTCAAGTCATAATGAATGAACAAATGAATGAATAAAGCACTTATGAAGAATGAATTGTGAAGCACATTCTGAAGATACGGGTAGAGACAATCCCTTTTTGGAAGCTCACATTCTAATGAAGAAGCAACAAACAGGAAGGCTTCAGCTGCAAGTCAGATGGAAAGAAAAGCAAAGCAGATGGTCATAGCTCTTCCCTGATGTTATTTTCATTGATAAAATCATATCTGTTTTTTTTAAGTTGAAATATTAAGCAATTTTTACTGACAAGAACTTTCTTTATTGGGTCTTCAGTAGCTGTGGCTGTAAAATCTGGTGGTCAAGGTGGTGATAGTGGTTTGACCTGCCTTGAATCTGCTACCTCCTGTCTCTCCCATAGGGTGCCAGCCAGGACTGTAATTGATTTGATTCTAGTTTCAGAACTAGAAAGTTAGGGAGAGAAGGGGGATCCATATAAATGTTGGAGGCACAAAAACAACTAGCAAGGAGCTGTCCAGGGAATAAAATGAAGCATGTCTGTAGCTAGACAGTTGGTAGCTCACACATGAGATACTTATCCACCAGAATTTTGGGGACCCAAGGTGAGAACTTTGAGATGAAGAGTGTCATCCTCTAAGGACTCTGTCTCTGATGTAGGGATAACCATTTATTCAGTATTTACTATGTATTAGCATGTGCTAGAAATCAAAAAAAAAAAAGACCTTAGAATCTCTCCATCCTAGCAATACCACTTATGTCAAAAGACAGAAGAATCGAAAAAGAAGGATCTAATTTTTTCCAAATAATATTTAACTCCAAGTGAAATTTCAGTAGATGAAACCTTTAATGTTACAGTGTAAATCAGGGATAGTTTCCATTTCTCTAGAATCAATCTGACAAAATATCTCCATGTTTTTTGTGATATTGCCAGATAGGTATATTCCATTAGAATGGAAACTCCTTGAGTAGAGGGACTATTTTTCTTTTCGCTCATATATGGATCCCCAGCACGTAGCATAGTGGCTGGCATACAGTAAGTACTGAATAAGTGTTTTTTGCCTTGCCTTCCTTTTGGGAGATTATGCTAAAAATCTGAAGCGATTTCTGCTAAAAAACAAAACAAAACAAAACAAAACATCTAGATCCCATTTAGATCTAGACTGACAATAGAATGGGAATCTGTGCTTAGGTGTAACTTGTTATCTACGTGCCTTTAAATGAGTGCATGAAAATCACACTTCCATGCCTTAAGGAAGACTTCAGAGGTCTGTGATTTTTATTGCAATGGACAGTCCCTCAAAATAGACAGATAGATAGATCTCAAAATGCTCTATGACTTAATAAACAACAGCTGGATTTATGTAGCACTTCAAGGTTGGCAGAGTACTATATAAATGTCACTTCAGGAAGTAAACATATGGTGCAGGAAATAAAGTACTGGTCCTGAAATCAGGAGGACCATAGTTTAAATCATACACTTAATACTTACTTGCTATGTGATCCTAGGTTAATCACTTAACACCAATTGAATGAATGAATGAATAAAGAAAGAAAGAAATGGATGGTTAATAAATAAAATAGATGAATAAATAATAAGCAAATAAATATTGCCTCATTTTATTTTCTAATAGGCTTAGAGTTGGTCCCAGAGCTATGAAGTCAACAAATTTTATGAAGATCCCCAGACATCACCAGCCCCTATTATGAGAACTGATGGGATTTGAATCCAAGTCTTTTTCATTCCAAGACCAATTCTTTACACATTCTGCCATGATTGCTTTGCTAATAATTATTTAATCATATCAAGAAGATAATAACTCATGAAAAATTCAGCATAGAAATATATCTCGCATCCCATAACAAATTAAGGTCAAAATAAATATATTATTTAGGCATAAAGGGTGATTCCATAAGCAAATTAGAAGAGCAAGAGATAATTTACCTATCAGATCTTTGGAGAAGATCTCCCTTTGGAGAAGGGAGAAATTTATGACCAAAGAAGAATTAGAGAACATCATGAAAGACAAAATGAACAACTTTGATTACATTAAATTTAAAAAGTTTTTGCACAAACAAAATCAATACAAACAAGATTAAAAAGGGAAGTACAAAGCTGGAGAGAAATGTTTACAAGTGTTTCTGATAAAGGCCTCATTTCTAAAATATATAAAGAACTGTGTCAAATTTATAAGAATACAAGTCATTCTGCAACTGATAAATGATCAAAGGATATGAAAAGACAGTTTTCAGTTGATTAAATTGTAGGTCTATACACATAAAAAAGCTCTAAATCAGTATTAATTAAATAAATGCAAATTAAAATGACTCTAAGTACCACCTCACACCTCTCAGATTGATTAAGATGACAGGAAATGATAATGATAAATGTTGGAGGGGATGTGGGGAAACTGGACACTAATGCATTGTTGATGAAATTGTGAAATGATCCAACTATTCTGGAGAGCAATCTGGAACTATGCCCAAAGGGAAATAAAACTTCATATTCTTTGACCCAGCAGTGCCACTATTGGGTCTGTATCCTAAGGAAATTGTAGAACAGGGGAGAAGGATCCACATGTGCAAAAATATTTGTAACAGTTCTTTTTGTGCTGGCAAAGAATTGAAAAATTACTAGAGGCCCATCAATTAGGGAAAGGCTGTATAAATTATGATGTATGAAAATAATGGAATATATTGTTTTATAAAAAATGATGAACAAGCTCATTTTAGAAAGACCTAGAAAAATTTACAAGATGCTCAGTGAAACAAGCCAGGAATCCATTGTACACAGTAACAACAAGATTGTGAGATGATCAACTTTGAAAGACTTGGTTCTTCTCAACGGTTCAGTTATACAAAGTTATAGAAGTTATACAGTAACCTTTGGACAGAAAACACCATCTGCATTCAGGAAGAGAACTATAGAGATAGAATGTAAATCAATATAATGCTATTTTCACTTTTATTTCTTTTTTTTCCATGAGAGAAAAACCATGAGAGGTTTTTCCCTTTTGTTCTGATTTTTCTCTTCCAACATGATTCATAAAGAAATGCGTATTTAAAAAATTAATATATATGTAAAAAAATTTTTAATTTCTAAAAAGGGAGTAACTACATGGGAAATGTTAGATGTTCATAGGATCCTGGAATCATTTGGTAAGGAACTCAGAAAAAACTAGAAGGGGAGATTTGTCAAGAAATATATATTATTGATAAAGATCTCAGAAATAATTTCACTTTTTGCTGAAAAAAATAACTTGATTTCATGGTATTTGCTCAATGTCTAAAGGGAGAGAGAGAAAGAGAGAGAGAGAGAGAGAGAGAGAGAGAGAGAGAGAGAGAGAGAAAGCGTGTACTCACTGTATGGATACTTCTATGCATACAAATACAAGCCAAAAAACAGTCCCTGCCCTCAAGAAATTAATCTTCCACTGAAGAAAGATAACACATATAGGAAAGCTAGAAAGTGGGGGAATGGGTACCCATGTCAGGATAAGGCATCGGGAAAAAAAGAACAAGTCTAGTGACTGAGTCCAAACATGAGAGAGGTGAAACTTGACTGAGTTCCTTCTTGAAATGATAGCCTTCGGGAGGGAAACCTCAATCAAAAGAGCATCGACTTAGAACAGAGGTTTCTATGAGAATTTGCATTCTATATTATTGTTCTGTAAAAAATGTCCAGCAGTATGATTTCAGAAAGGCCTGGAGAGACTTACATGAACTGATGCTGAGTGAAATGAGCAGGACCAGGAGATCATTATATACTTCAACAACAATACTATATGATGATCAATTCTGATGGATGTGGCCATCTCCAGCAATGAGATGAACCAAATCAGTTCCAATAGAGCAGTAATGAATTGAACCAGCTACACCCAGCGAAAGAACTCTGAGAGGTGACTATGAACCACTACATATGAACACCACATGAAGGAAATTTTTATTTCCTTCATAAGCTAATTGTACACTATTTCAAAGTCCAATTCTTTTGTACAGCAAAATAACTGTATGGACATGTATACATATATTGTATTTGACTTATACTTTAACATATTTAACATGTATTGGTCAACCTGACATCTGGGGGAGAGAGTGAGGAGAAGGAGGGGAAAAGTTGGAACAAAAGGTTTTGCAATTGTCAGTGCTGAAAAATTACCCATGTGTGTATCTTGTAAATAAAAAGCTATAATAAAAAAGAAAGAATTTGCATTCTACAAATGCAAATCAACAGGCAAAGAAAAGTCTGGACACTGGGTGCAGATGTGAGTGAGGTGAAATATGACTGCAGTTCTTCCTAAAATGGTAGATCCCTGGAGGAAATCATTAATCAAGAAAACAGATGTCACCAAAGTGTTTAGGTCAAGGAATTCTAAAGTTAGAAGAGCCATCTAGTCCAGTCTCTGATCCAGTATGACTCTCTTTTTGAAAATAACCCTATGAAATGCAATCTGCATACATCATTCTAGTGACAGGGAGTTCACAACTTTAAGAGGTGGTTCTTAGAGAGTTCTAATTGTTAGAAAGTGCTCCCTTATATTGAGCTAAAAATATTCCTCTTATTAGTCTAAATTCTGCCTTCTGGAGCTGTTTGAAATAAAGGAAAATCATAAAGTTTCTGTTCTTAGTAAAACATAACTGGCTCCTTCAGCTTTCCTCATATAATGTTTTCAGCCTCTTCAGTCTAATAACTGTCTTCTAGATATGTTCCAGTTTGTCAATGACATTGTGAAAATCTGTCTTCCACTACTAACCTCTAACACTCTAGGTTTGGTCTGAGCATAATGGAATGTAATGAGACAAGGAGTTGCCCCAATGGAAGTTGGGGCATTATTATTCCCATTGATGCAAACTAAAATATCATAATTTATTTTGTTAATATAATCATACTGTTGATTTGTATTGAGCTTGTTGTCAAATAAAAGCTTTGCTGATTTTTTTTTCATGTGAACTTTCCTTAAGTTAGGTTTCTTCTGTACTATATTATGACTGCATTTGCCTTTTTTTTAAACATTTTTTGTTCATTTTCATCCATTCTTTCCTACTTCATATCTTTTTCAATTTTGATTAGAGATCACTTTCAACTACTCAAAAACTGAATAGGCAAGCTTTATGGAATAGGAAGGAGAGATTGGAGAGAAGAAAAATATGGTGGAACAAGTGCCCATGTTCGAACCCAATTCCTCCACATCATTAAAAAAGGAGCAAGAAATGTACCAATGCAAAAGAACAAACAAAAACAAAAACCTTCATAGGGAATATGTCCTCACTGAAAGAGGAAAGGAGAATCAACTTATGAAATAAGTAAGCAAAAGATAAGGGGAGAGCAACACCACACAAGGAGTAGTTTGGGATGAAAAAAACTAAATAAAGGGAAAAAGTCTCTGGAACAAAAATGGAACTAATATATAACTCTTCAGAAAAGCTAAGTAGCATGGAGACGTTAAGGAAGAAATTAGTGAAAGAAGAAAAATAAAAAATCAATGGATGAGTAGTGAAAAATACACAAATAAAAGAGACTCAGTAGTTCAAAAAAATTGGTGGAGATTCTTACTAAGATGTTAGAATCTCTGAAGAATTCAATAATTCTAATGGAAACAAAATAATTAATAAAAAGCAGAACAATTAACTAGACAAAACTCCCAGAAAAAAAAATATTTAGAAAGAGTCTTAATACCATGTTTCAAGAAATTATATTTTAAAAAGACAGCTAGATAAAACTGAAGAAAAAGTAAAGATCAACAGAAAACATAGGATGCCAACATACAGGAATCACAAATAAGGCTCATTCAATCTCTAAATCAATGTGATTTTGGAAGCAGCATGGAAGAAATGAATCACATAATCTTTCCATTCTTTTTTTAAATGGAAAAATAATATTTTGCTAGGAGAACATTGTACACAGTAACAAGATTATGTGATGATCAATTATGATGGACTTGGCTCTTTTCAATAATTTGGTAATTCAAGGCAATTCCATTAGACTTGTGATGGAAAGTGCTAACTACATCTAGGGAGAGAAATATAGAGACTGAATATGAATCAAAGCATGGAAGGAAATAAATGGGAGAGATATTGTGAAGATATGTGAAGATATTGTGAAGATAAGTAGCAACTTATGTATATATGGGGTGAGAAAAAAGGACTCAAGGAAAATCCTGAGGTTACAATCCTAGATGACTAGAAGGATGATGTTAGCCATAACAGGGAAGGGGATATTTGAAAGGAAGGTATGTTTTCAGAGGAAGAAAATTAGTTCAGTTTTGACATGGTGAGTTTGAGTTGCCTATAACATTATCCATTTTGAAACATTCAGTACAGGGATGAAGTCAAGATAGCTAAAAAAACAGGTACTTACCTGAGTTCTCTCAAATTTAAAAATAATGTTTCAAAACAAATTTTGTAGTGGCACAACCCACAAAAAATATTAAATAAAACAAATTTCCACTCCAAGAAAACTTAGAATGTTGATAGGAAAGGTCTGTCATACAAGGGTGAGAATGAGCCCAGACCACATCCCAGCAAACTAGAAGCAGATCTTGGGAATGACTGAAACAGCAATAGCATCAGTGGCTTCCAGAGCTCTCAGCCCACAGATGGTAAAAGGGTCAGACAATTGGTTAGAAAGAGATTACAAGAATCTCTTTGCTAGCACTTGGGCAGGATTCTGTTGCATTGTCCATATGTGGATCCAGATTGTGGCCTGGGTCCCAATCCTAGGGTTAGGAGGAACACTACCACACCATATCTTGGGGACCCAAGATAGTAGGGATGTTAGTCATGGTTCCATGGTATTTGTGGTCATTCATAGACTAGGACATAGGCCAGGAGAGAAATAAATACACTTCCTTAAAAGAAGAACTAAAAATCACAATCTCCCCACAGCTAACTCTGAAAATAGCTAAACAAAAAAAAAACCTGACACTTGGGATAGTGGTCCCACGATCTTGGGAGCCGAACTGAACTTTAACATAAAGTTAAAAGTCAAGAAATAAACTGGGAAAATGACAAACAACAACAACAAAAAATCTTGACCATAGAAAGGTACTAGGATCACAAGGAAGATAAAAATACAAACTCAAAAGACGACAAGTCAAAACTGCTACATCTAAAGTCTCATAGAAAAATGTGAATTTTTCTTATGTCTAAAAAGAATTGCTGGAAGAACTCAAAATAAGGCAAAAAAGGGGGAAGAACACTGGACAAAAAGAAGTTAAAAGGAGTCTATTCAAATGATATGATGATTTGCTTAGAAAATCCAATAAAATCAACAAAAAAAACAAAAAAGCTTTAACAAAGTAACAATAAAAAATAAACCCACAAACTCATCAATATTATTTCTATATTATTTTTACGAGGAAAAAGAACAGAAAGAGAAACACTATTTAAAAATCACAATAAAATGTATCAAATATTTGAGAGATAGCTAACCAAAACACAAATGTGTGACCGACCATACCACCCAACTTAATCAAAAAATGTCATTTCATAGCAATAAAAAATATCAATGGGATACTTTATGAAATTAGACAAAATAATAGCAAAATTCGTATGTGGAAAATTATAGGTCAAGAACATCAAAATAAATAATGAAAAAAGTAAGAGAGAATGGAGAATGATACTTTTTGGCCTAAAATTACTCTATAAATCAATGCTTATCAAAATAATTGTATACCTTATTTCAAAAAAATCAAATAAGTTAAATAAACAAGAAATAGAACCAAATGCATATGGTAGTCTAAGATCTGATAAACCCAAGAATAGATTACTGGGAAAGGCACTCATTTCTCAACAAAACTACTAGAGAAGAATTTGGCAGGAAATGTAATTATACTAATATTTAGTATGATATACAGCCATAAATTTCCAAGAAATTCATTATCTAAGTTTAAAAATCACTTGGAAGAAGAAATGGAAGTTGGGTAAGAGAGTGAGTGGGGAGAGGGCAGAGGTTTTTCTATGAGTGGGTCGGAAACTCCTATTGAGGAAACTCCCCCTACTGGTGCAAATTGGAAATTGTTCTGCAGCTTAGAAAAATTGCTTGGGTGTCCTACTTTCTCAAATTTTAAGCAATGGCTTAGATACAGACTCAAAGGACATATTTCTCAAATTTTAAGATTATATAAATCTTGAAGGGATACCTAAGAAAGACAATAAAATCAGTGATCAAAAAGATCTTAAAAGGTGAAAATGTTTGTTCTATCAGATGGAATTTAATTTTCCTTTTAAAAAGGTTTTTTTAAATTTATTTTTGTTTATATTCATAATTTTAAACTATCTCCCTTCCTCCCTCCTCACCTGGTACTAAAGAAGGAAACCATTTGATATACATTTATAAACATACTATACATACTTCTACTTAATATTTCTTTCACTGGAGGGTGGGAGAACCAGATCCAGAACCTATATTCCCAGCATGTCAATTCTGTCTTTTTTTTTCTATAATCATGAAAGTCATAGAATTTCAAAACTGAAATGGACTAGGGATATTATCTAGTCCAACAAATACCTGAAGAATTTTCTTTACAAACCATTAATTTTCAGTCATTTGAAGACCCTCTAGCAATGGAGAACTACTGACCTTCCTTACAATGACAAAGCTTCTTAATCCATGGGTTGAGATCCCATATGGATAGTGTAATTGAATCCGGGGATGGCAAAAAAAAAATTTGCAACAGCAAAAGGTATCAAATATTTCTCCAAGACTGAATTGTTTATACAAAAATAAACAAGCACATCCATCTTATTAATATGCAAATTTGCTTTTGTCTTTAATAAATGGTAAAAGTATGCGTATACCAAAAAACTTTTTTAAAATAAATTTCTTTATGACTTATTATCAGTAAATGGTTGGCTTTGTATACCTATTTTATATACCTAAATACCTGGGGTCTTGTAAAAATTTCAGAGGAGAAAAGGGATCATGAGTGGAAAAAGTTTAAAAAGCTCTGCACTATGACACCATGCTATCTTCTCAACTGTGCTTCATGAAGTTTCAGATTCATTTGGATATCCAGATTAGTGGCTATCAGATAAGTAAGATGTTTTACTTTCTTGTTTTTGTCAATGATAATAAGAGCTATCATTCATATAGTACTTTAAGGTTTGCAAAAGCACTTTAGCTTCTCTCATTTCATCCTCACAACAATCCTGTAATATAATCCCTATCTCTTATTATTGATAAGATTAATAATGTTAATGGTAAGTAGCATTTATAAATTACTCTAAGGTTTGCTAGGTACTTTACAAATATTATCACATTTGAGATTTATAACCACCCTGGAAAATAGGTTCTATTATTAGCCCCATTTTACAGATCAAGAAACTGAGGCAAAGAGAAGTTAAATGATTTGCCTAGGTCACATAGTGTCCAAGAGAAGATTTGAACTCAGGTCTTCGCTATTCCAAGGGTTAACGCTCAATCCAATGCTTCCCTTACCAATGACAAATATTCTCTAATAGTTGTTTTACATAAATTATTTAGCCTTAGCAACTAAGATTACAAGCTACTTAAAGGGAGGAAGCATATCTACTACTTCCTTGAGGTCCTTTAAAACATGCTATATAATGTGGGTCATCCTGAAGGTACTGATCAAAGCTAATTGATCAGATGGCCAGGGTTAATGCCTCTAATAATTCTAACTCCTTGATAAGCTCACCCAGTGTTTTCCTCATAAGGGCAATTTTTATTATCATTATTTTGCAGATAAAGAAAACGATTTCTCAAAAACATCAGCTAGTCTAAGGGAGGGGGTGAAGAGAAGGGAGGGAGAAAAAAATACGGTACATGAGGTTTTGCAAAGGTGAATGTGGAAATTATCTATGCATATATTTTGGAAATAAAAAGGGGGAAAAAAGCATCAGCTAGAAGTTCTATGTACTCTATTCCTCCAAGCTGCCTCTCTAGATGACTCTGACATTTTTAAAAGTGAAACCTTCTTATACCATTTCCCACTATACCTGCTCATAGATGGAGGCTCTGACATTCAGTCTCCTGGGGAAATTTCACCGTAACAAGATCATGGGTGTACACGTAACCCAGCTTAACCATAGTCACAAAGCAATTAAAGGCTCACTCCAGACACTGATATAACCCAACTAGTGTAACACTTAATCAATCAATTGGGCTACCCATTTGCAAAAATAAAATAAAGTAAAATAAATACCCACAAACTGCAAAATAAAAATCCTAAATGATTTGGGGACCAAGCTGCCTGAATCAACTGCTTATTCTGCCATCTTGTGGATGAAGTTTAAGGAAGTCAGAACCATAGAGATATTTGACTTCCCTTCCCTTTATATTTGTAAGAATGAATCTTACCCCTCAGTGAGCAGAAGCTAATTGGCAAGACAAGTGACTGGGTGTTTCACAAGATGTTCCATATGCCCTCAAAATTGGATGATCTATTTATAAAAAGAAGAACTTTTTTTTCATCTAATTAGACAAAAAAAAAAAAAAAAAAAAACCCAACCCACCTCCCTCTGAAGGCAGGAAACATTATTTCCTACTTGGTACTATACTGTCTATACATAATTCATTTTCACAGTTCACTTGGCCAGAAGAACAGAAATTCCCCTGACAGACTGAAAACTCTTCAGGTAAGTCATCTTTTAGCTCTTCTACCTACTAATTATCAATGCTGCTTGGATAAGCCAAATTAAAATCAGAGAGAAGAACAGAAAATAACTCATAGGGGGAAGATTGTGTTTGACAATATGTCAAGATGATGACAAAATTATCTTTTTAAAGGAAAAATCATCAGCATAAGGAAAATAGAGAATTTGGGACATATTTCTCCCTATGATCACATTAGAGTCTGAGGAAAATTGTAATAAATGACAATTGCTATAGAATTCTATGCTAACTCTGAAGACTAAAATCAGTCAGATGACAAATTGTAAATTTAATCTCTAGTCAGAGAGAAGAGACTTTACTGAATCCTTAATTTAATCTTTTAATTTAATATAATCTTTTGTATGACAGGAAATTTAAACTGATCTCCCCAGTTCCTCCAGATCTATCTCAGGTCCTGTTTCTCCAAAGGAAGGAAAACCATTACAAAGTCAAAACTGACAGCAAGTTACCCACAAGCTTTAGTCTTATTGTTAGAGCCTTTGTTAAATGTAGAGCAAAGTCAATTGCAAGTGGGAGGCGAGGTAGTCTACCAGGAAAGAGAATTGTCTTTGGAACCAAGGACCCCTGGTTAAAATCCTGCTTTGAATACTTAATATTGGGTTGACTTTGAACAAAATATTTAATCCTTTTTTTTTAGTTTCTTTACCTTTAAAACAAAGTGACCTCTAGAATCACTTCCAGCTCTCTATTTATGACCCTCCAAGTTTATTTCAAACCTAAGAAGTGGGATGCCATGTATGTCCTGGATTATACTTTCCACTTTACCATCATATGCCTCATTCTACATGGCATATGTTCCTTGAAGTGGCTTTACCTAGATAAAGAAAGGTTTCTACATTCCTTTGTAAGGACTGGAGAGAAAGAATATGCTACTCCCTAAAGTGTGTGTAGGCAGAGATCAGCTTTTTGGTTAAAGAGGATGTGAAATTTCTAATGGAAACCTAAGAAATGTGCTGACTATGTATGTCCTTTCTATTTTACCACTATATGCATGAGGGAGGATTCCTAAATATGGTTAAATAAAATGGAAAAGAATGAGAAACTATTAAAATTGATAAATTTAGGAACACTTTCATCATTCCCTTGAAGAAAGTTGAAAAGAGCAAGTAGATGGCATGCCCTTGATTATCTAAACTGACTATTAATTAAGAAAACTGCCGAGAAGACTGCATCTCTTCCCTTAATTTAAATTGTAAAGACTCCAAGCTAATCCAATTGGAGTCCCAGTCCTTCTATTTACAACATGCTGCTGAAATGAATATTCTCCTAAGACAACACATGCCGAGGAAGTGGGGTCTCTCTCCTAACCTGAAACTGTGGGATTTTCCCTCCCAGTCACTGTAGAAAGCCAGCAGATTTCTGCCAGTGGAAAATTATGTCCATCTCACTTCCCAACAGAACAGAATTCTTTGCTTTGTGAAAATGACAGGCAAACCCTCACCAACTCTTGAAATGTCAGAAGCTGGATGAGAATCTAGGTATCAATTAGCCCAACCCTTTCATTTTACAGATTAAGAAACTGAGGCCTAAAAAGTTAAATAACTTAGACATGACCTTCATGACTGGCAAATGATGGGATATGCATCCTCTGTATCTATTTCCCTGTAAATATTCAATGATTTTCCATTCATTTATTCACTCATTCTTTCATCAAATAATTATTAAGTACTTTTTGTGTATTAAACAATGTAGAATTGGGGATACAAAGTAAGTCCCTTCCCTCAAGAACCTAACAGAATGTGAAGTGATATATATACAGAGCTATGTAAATAACCTACAACTAAAATATAAATGAAGAAGAGCTCATGTATGAATGCATTTGTGTACATAACTATAATTTTAGTTTGTAGGATAGTTTGAATTTAAGGGGCCACATTAAGTAAACTCTATGGTTTGAAAAGGACTATCTCTTTCTTTATTCACAGGACAAAGAAAGATGGAGAATGAGTCAACCTCACCTCTCTATTACGAATACCTTTTTGAAGAACCCTGTCAAAAATTTGATGTGAAGTACACAGCATCACGGCTCCTCCCCCCACTCTATGCCCTGGTGGTCATTTCTGGCTTTGTGGGTAACGCCCTAGTTTTTCTGGTCTTGATAAGATGTAAAAAGCTGAAAAGCATGACTGACATCTATCTGCTCAATCTGGCCATCTCTGATTTACTTTTTATCATCACCCTCCCATTTTGGGCTCACTATGCTGCAGATCAGTGGATCTTTGGAGATGTCCTGTGTAAGCTGCTGACAGGATTCTATCATATGGGGTTCTTTGGAGGAGTATTCTTCATCATTCTCCTGACCATCGATCGGTACCTAGCCATTGTCCACGCTGTGTTTGCCCTAAAAGCTAGGACAGTCACCTTTGGCATTTTGACAAGTGTCATCACCTGGATGGTGACTGGATTTGTCTCTCTCCCAGAAATTATCTTCATCAAATCTCAAAAAGAAGGCAACCAATACACCTGCAGCCCTCATTTCCCATTAGATTGGTATGTTTTCTGGAAGAACTTCCAAACTCTAAAGATGAATCTTTTGGGACTAGTGTTACCCCTCGTTGTTATGATCATTTGCTACTCAGGAATCATACGAACATTGCTGAAGTGCCGAAATGAGAAGAAGAAACATAAAGCAGTGAGGTTAATCTTTGTGATTATGATCATTTACTTTCTCTTCTGGGCCCCCTATAACATTGTGTGTCTCTTGAACACATTCCAATCTTTCTTTGGTCTGAACAATTGTGATAGCTCCAAGAGGCTGGACAGAGCCATGCAAATAACGGAAACACTTGCAATGACTCACTGCTGTATCAATCCAGTGATTTATGCCTTTGTTGGGGAAAAGTTTAGGAGATATCTCTCTACTTTCTTCCACAAATATATTGTCCGGCATTTCTGCAAACAATGTCCCATTTTCCATGGGGAGACACTTGATAGAGTGAGTTCAACATTTACTAGATCTACTGGGGAACAGGACATTTCAACTGGCCTTTGAAGTGGATTTATTACTGTGTTTGTTTTAATTAATAGTTTTTTCATAAAGGTTTTAAAAATAAATCCTCATTTTTTTAAAAAAAGTCTTCAGTGGAAAAAAAGTCTTCATAGCTCTTTTTTGAAAGTTTACAGCTATAGTGATTGAAATAATTCATTTACTTGTTACTTCTACAATCTCTTATTAAGCAGCCATTGTGTGCTTTGTACTAGCCATTTTCAAATCAAGTTATCAAAAAAATTGATTGCCTCTTCTGCCTTTAGTACCACAAAGGATATAAAGAATTATGAGGTATAGTCTTTACTCCTATTCTCATGGGTTTTACTATCTAGTTATGAAAACATAAACAGTCAAGAAATATAGAAATAAATGACTTCAGTATAACTGTACAAGAAAAAAAATAAAGAACATAATTGCCCCCCAAAAAGTTCTAGACTGAGGATTCTGAACTTTATTTTTTATGTCATTGATCCTTTTGGCAATCTCTATTGAAGCTTGGAGATCCCTTCTCATAACTGTTTTCAAATACATAGAATAATATGTATAGGATTATTAAAAAACCAACTATACTAAAATAATGTTATGAAAATATTTAAAAATAAACTCATGGACCCCTGAAATTTTCCCATGGATGCCTTGGGGACTGACAGACCCTATATTAGTACCCTAATTCAGGCCTTGAACACTGGAGAATACTAAGATTCGAGAGCTAATTGTAACAATCAAGGAAGGGTTCATGGAGAAGGAATTCAAACTTTGCCATTGGATAGATGAAAAGAGAAGTATTTTAAATAGGAAAAAGTATATGAACAAAAAGTGTAAAGGCAAGATCTCACCTGTGTATCCATTGTGCCAGGTCCATGCATTTTGATTCTCTCATATCTTTTCTTAGTCTTCTAAAACCACTGCTCACTGAACCATTTTTAAAATTTCCCATCTCCACTAACCTCCCAGAACAACAAAAAGGATGTTCAGTCCATGCTCTGTGGTAGAAGCAGACCACAAAGATTATAGTAATGAGCCTTAAAACATTTCAGAGTGGAATACTTCAATAAAGACAGAAGAAATAAAAGGTCAAAGAAAAGTCAAGAAAATAAAAAGACAGGAATGAGTTTCAGAGCATGAGTCTATCTGGAAAAGATACTAGAAATCAACCAATCTAACCCTCTCACATTACCCAAGAGGGAAAAACTGTGGGCCAAGGAGATTAAATAAGTTGTCCCAAATCATGTGACTATTAAGAAACAGAACCAAGATTCAGAGATATATCGTTTGATACTGAATTTACAACTCAGTCTACTATTGCAAGCTGTGATGAAAAAGGAGCAAAGAAGAAAGAATTATCAGCATATCATGTCATCAAATGAAACTTGTGGGGTTTTCTATGCTGACTCAAAATGAAACATCAATCTCAATAAGTTGAGGAGAGTTGTGTTAGAACAACATTTATTTCTATTGGAGACCTCCAATAGAACTGAGGATTCAGAGTTTATATTACTATTTCTAAGATCAGAATGACATGGGGGTGATGCCAGGAAGAAAGGTTCAAATCAAAAAGAGAATAAGTACTGAGAACAAAGGACAGAGACTCAAAGGGTGAAAGTGAAAGAAAGAAAGGAAGGAAGGAAGGAAGAGAGGGAGAGAGATGTAAGGAGGGAGGAACTGAGGGAGGGAAGAAGAAAGGGAGGCAAGGAGGCAGGGAGGGAAGGAAGGAAGAAACAAGGGAAGAAAGAAGGGAGGAAGGAGGTAGAGAAGAAAGAAAGAGAAAAAGAAAAAGGAAGAAGAAAAGAGGGAGGGAAGGAAAAAGAAAGGATGGAAGAAAAAAAGAAAAGAGGAAATGAGAGATAAAGTAAGAAAAAGAAAGAAAGAGAAAGAAAAAATAAAAGAAAGAGAAAGAAAGATTGAAGAAAAAAGAAAAAGAAAGGAGAAAGAAAATGAGACTATAGAAATAGGGATTAGATCTTAATGGAAAGATGAAAAAAAATTATGAAATAATTTTAGATTGGTTTTGGTCTCAAGATTCTTCTTTCTGGTTTTCCTTGTGCCTTGATCTGATTTCTTTCAAGACTTGATGAACTAATATTCATATATTTAATAATAAACATTTCACCGTCAATTGTACTGTTTTGAAAATGGACTTGTTCCATAATTGGATTATAAAGACACAACTGTCTTTTCAAAAATATTCTTAGGTGGAAATAAATACAATTGGCAGAGAAAAAAAAAAAAGATCACCCAAGGCTTTTATTTTCTTATGATGTTAACTATGTAAAATAAGTGAAATGTAGCCCTGGTCCACACAATTGGTATATAAACTCCATTTTCTACTTCTCCAGAAGTACAGTTGACCAGTCTAATATTGACATGTACCCATGGATGGAAGTTCCTATGGGGGCAGCTAGGTGGTACAGTGGATAGAGCACCAGCCCAGAAATTAGGAGGATCTGAGTTCAAATTTGACCTCAGACACTTAACACTTCCTAACTGTGTGACCCTGGGCAAATCACTTAATGCCAATTGCCTCAGGAAAAAAAAAAAAAGCTATAAAAGAGAGTAGTTGCTATGTTTTCACTGCAAGAAAACTGCAGGTTTCTTTTGCCTTTATTCTCAGTGCTATTCTGGGTGTATTTAACTGATTTACCTACTGGCATAACATAATCTGTGATCTAAAGTAGTAAGCAATTTGTAGCACTGATTTTTAATTCTTTTCTTCTAACTTGTTTATATTAATTATAATTATAGTAATTATAAGCATTAGGCAAAAGGCTTCACCATGATATACATGTGTCATACATAATTAAAGGTATAGAGCTATCCTTTAAAAACATTCTTCAAGGAACATGTGATTCATACAAATTCTCGGGGCAAATTTTTAATGTGAAGTTACAATAATATATTTAACAGGAATAAATTCACTGTCTTAGACAAAAATACCCCTCAGTACCTCTAAACATGCATATAAATTTTCCTGTTATATAGAACAAGGTATGGAATTGATTGCAGCCACCAGGTAAGTAGCATACTGGATAAAGCACTGAATCAAAAAAGAGGAAAACCTGAATTCAAATTCAGTCTTAACCACTAACTATGTGACCTAAGCAAATTACTCAATCTCTATCTCTTTGGTTTCATCAACTATAAAGTGGGAATAATAGTATAAAAATAATATATTATTTATAAAACAATGAGCACAATGTCTGGTACATAGTAGGTACTTAATAAATCCACAAGCACTCAAAAGAGATGATTTAATAATCCATTCAGGAAAAACCAAATGGATGAAGAATTCATATTGCCCAGGTTACAACATGTTATATAGGCAAGTCATTAGTATATTTATCTTAGATGAGGTCTGCAGAAGGCCAAAGTCTTGAGCACTGAATAAGAGGGGAAAGCTGGGTTGAACTGCACTTGATAAAGAGAATAATCTTTTTATTGATCTAAAGTGGTTCCTTGATGCAAAAATTGATCTCTTTTTAAATTCCAAAAACACAGAATATAGTGATCTAAGAATAGGCAAAATTGCAGGGGAGCCAAAGGATAATAAAAAGGACATATGATGAGTAGAAGCCTGAGGTAGTATTAACAGCTGTGACTTTGAGTATAAGAAGTGGGGTAAAAGAGATCATAAAGGACATATATCATAAAAAAAAAAAAGTATTGACAAGGCATTGTTGAATAAGAACCATCTAGCCAAGTTGCTCTGGAACTTCCAAAATAGTCAAAAAATTAGAGGAAGGCTTCCAATGAATGCCTCTCCAGGGGCTACATCCCCCTTTTAAAGTATTTAACAAATGGATAGGACACAAAGAGGATAAAAACGCATGAATGGATTGCAATATGCACGGGTAGAAGGAATGTCTATATCATGACAGGAATCCAAGTATATCCAAGTATACTCCCATAATCCATTCATGTTTCACATGATTAAATTATGTCTATCTTCCCATAATTTCCCTCCTAATTATTCTCCATTAAGATGCATTTAACCCCAATTGCCTCAGCAAAAAAAAAAAAAAAAGGCATATGAGTGGAAGGAACAGTCAGTATCAAAACACTTTTGAGGAGAGACAGTTAACGGAGAGAGGATAGGAAAGAAATAGTTAACAAAATCAGTTATTCTTTTCTTTATTTTGAAAACTCTCAAGAATACTATAGCCAAATTTCAAAACTTGCTTGTCAAGGAGAAAATATTGCAAGCATCCAGAAAGAATCAATTCAACTTCAGTGAAGCTACAGTCAGAAGAATACAAGATTTAGCAGCTTCTAAATTAGAGAACCAGAGGGCTTGGAATATGATATTTTGGAGAGCAATGGAGCTAGGACTTAATAAGGTTTATCAGTTTACATTTCTACATGGTAGGATGATATTTATAACTCAGAACTTTCTCATTATTATGGCAGTTAGAAGAAATGGAGGGGAAGGGGGGAGGAGAGGGGAGTGTGTGAAACCTTATTCTCATCACATTTAGCTCAAAGAGGAAATAACATACATACTCAACAGGAACATAGAAATCCATCTTACCCTACAGGAAAATAGGAGGGGAATGGGATATAGGAAGGGGGAGGATGATTAAAAAAAAAAAAAAGAGGGCATAGGGGCAACTAGGTGGTGCAATGGATAGAGCACCAGCCCTGAAGTCAGGAAGACCTGAGTTCAAATCTAGCCTCAAACACTTAATACTTCCTAGCTGTGTGACCCTGGGCAAGTCATTTAACCCCAATTGCCTCAGGGAAAAAAAAGGCATACGAGTGGAAGGAACAGTCAGTATCAAAACACTTTTGAGAAGAGACAGTTAAAGGAGAGAGGATAGGAAAGAAATACAGTTAACAAAAGTAACTGTAAAGATGAATTTCAAAGCAAGTTTCTCTGATAAGACCTCATTTCTGAGGGAACTGAGTCAAATTTATAAAAAGTAAGAGTTATGTCCCAATTGATAAATGATCAAAAGATATGATCTGTGTCAAAAGGGCTATAAATTCATTCATATCCTTTGACCTAACAACTCCACTATTAGGCATGAATACCAAAGAGATTTTTTTTAAAAAGGGAAAATGATCTATATGTACAAAAAATATTCATAACAGCTCTCTTCTCAGGGCAAAAATATTGGAAATTGAGGACATGCCTGTCAAATGAGTAATGGCTCAATAAACTATGGTGTGTGTTTGTGTTGGGATATTATTATTCTACAGGAAATGATGAGCAGGATGCTCTCAGGAAAAAAAAAAACTGAAAAGCCCTCCATGAACTCAAGCAAAGTGAAGTGCTATATACAAAGTAAAAACAATGTTCTGGGATGACTGCTATGAATATCTTTGCTATTCTCAGAAGTACAATCATCCACAACTACTCTGAAGAACTTATCTGAATACAGATTGTCTGAATACAGATTGAAGCATTCTCTCCCTTCCTCTTCCTTCCCTTCCTCCTCTCTTCCTCTCCATTTCTTATTCCCCCTTCCCCTCTCCTTCCCCCCCCTCCTCTTAATTTTTCTTGAGAATTTTATTTTCATTAGGGTGGGAGATTTATGTTTTCTTTCACAGCTTGACTTTTATGGAAATGTTTTGCATAATTTCACATATGATTTCTTAATTGTGGGGATAAGGGAGAGAACCTAGAACTCAAAATTTAAAAAAAAAAAAGGTAAAAAAAAACCTTTGTTTTGTTAAAGTAACTGGAGGGAAATATTAAAGAAATAAAATTAAAGAAAAAAGAAAAGAAAAAATTTATTTTAACTTTTTTCTTTTTAAATTTTGAGTTCCACATTCTCTGTTCTTCCTACTCCCTTCTTCATTGACTGAGAAGGCAAACAAAATGATATCAGTTGTACATGCAAAATAATACAAAACATATTTCTATATCAGCTATATCACAAAAAACAAAAAACATGGAAAAAGAAAGAAAGCAAAAAAATTCCTTAAATTGCACTCAGAGTTCATCAGTTCTCGTTCTGTTGTAGATACTGTTCTTTTTATCATGATTCCCTTTGGATTTGTCTTAGATCATTGTATTGATCAAAGGATCTACCTATTTCACCATTGGTCATCATTATAAGTTCTAACACATAGTTTTGCACAATGACCTTTCCCTTCTTCTGATTTCACTTTGCAGCAGTTTATCAGTTCTCACCATGTTTGTTTCTGAAAGCATTCCCCTTGTAATTTCTAACAGCACAATAGTACTCCATCACAATCATCTGTTACAACTTGTTCAGCCATTCCCCAATTGAAGAACATTCCTTCAAATTCAATTCTATGCTACCCCCAAAAGCGTCTATAAATAGTTTATATGTATAGACCCTTTCTCTTTTCCTTTGCTCTCTATAGCATACAGACTTGGTAGTGGTGTTGATGGGTCAAAGGATATGCACAGTTTTACAATCCTTTGGTCACAATTCCAACAACAATTTCAACAATTTACAATTTCATTAATAGTTTAGTTATCTACCTATTTTTCCTTTATCGTCTCCAACTTTTATCATTTTTAATCAATATGAGGTGACACTTCAGAATTTTTTAATTTACATTTCTCTGATCAGTAGTGATTTAGAACACTTTTCATATAACTATAGATAGCTCTGATTTCTTTTTCTGAAAACTGCCCATCATATCTTTTGACCATTTATCAACTGGAGAATGGAGCTTATTCTTACAAATTTGACTCAGTTCCCTGTACATTTGACCAATGAGGCCTTTATCAGAGAAACTTGCTGTAAAAAATTTACACATTATTTTATTGTGCTAACTTTTAGCAAAATGTGGTTTTTCTGATTATTTCTATTAATTAAGTCTATTTTTGCTTTTACTTTATCTGGAATCATGATTGCTTCCCCTGTCTTTTTATTTCAGGTGAAGCTTCATATATTTGATCCAGCCATGACTTAAAATTTAAAAACAAAAAACAAGTGCTAAAAATAATTTCCATGTAATTGGGGAAAAAATAAAATATTTGAAAAAATTTTACTTATACTATCTGTTTCATCCAATAGTTATAAGGAAATGCTACATAATAACAAAATATGAACTGGCATATGTCTGCTTAATAAATACTTATTGATAACTCTCACTGAGGGATTATGAATTCTTACATTGGCTGACAACCTAAGGATCATCTAATTCAACTTGCCTTTGAAATGTATGAATCCATTTTATAGTATTTCTGATATAAGGTCATTTATAGTCACTGCTTAATATTGCCAGTGACAAAACTCACTACTTTACAAGTCAGCCCACTCAATCTTTGGACACAGTTTAATTCTTCACAAGGTATACCATTTCACTGTTGACAGCTCTCATTGTTGGAAAGATATTTCTTCCATTAAACTGAAGTTTGCCTCCTTATATCTTCTACCCACTTCTCCTAGTTCTTTCCCCTACAGCAGATAAATTGACTCTTTCCTATTCTAGCTTTTCAAATATTTGAAGACCACTATTCTGCTCCCTTTCAATTTCAAATGTTTCTAAACCAAAGATCACAAATCCTTCAATTGTCTCTCATGGGATGCTTTTCATGCCCTTACTGACTCCATTCCTGACTCTAAGGGTCATTCCAATTTACCAATATTTCTCTTAAAATATAATATCCATTGGAGCACCAGCCCTAAAATCAGGAGAACCTGAGTTCAAATCTGGTCTCAGACACTTAACACTTCCTAGCTGTGTGACCCTGGGCAAGTCCCTTAATCCCAATTGCCTCAGAAAAAAAAAAAGTAATATCCAGAATTGGGGGATGAGATACTGCAAGAAATTTAGGTGATGTCAAAACAAAAGACCTCAATAAAAATCTATTTTAAAAATATAGTACTCTGAATTGTATGAAATATTCCAGACACACCTAATGATGACGGAATTTGGTGAGGTGACTCCTTTCGGTTTCCAGATGCCTTTCCTCTATTCAAACAGAAAGCCAACAATTGTATCAGCTGACATGAGCCATGAGAATAATTTTTTTGTGACTGTCTTTTTTAACAGCCTGCTTTGCATTGATTTCAGTTTCACTCTGAGTTTCCATTTCCCCCATTAAGAAAACAGACACACATGCCACGTAGCTGCCAAAAAGAGCCTGTGACTGTTGGGCTGGTGAGCAGGGGATGCCAGCAGAGCTGGAGCCACTCAGCCTGGGGCCGGATTTCATCACCATTCTGTTATGCAGTGGTGGAATTTCCTAGTAAACAATATATAAAGGAAAGGTTCTGGGGTGGAGAGTAGTCGCTTTTGCTGGTGAAGTTCAAATTGGCTACAACCCCTGTCGCCTCCGGAAAGGAACAGTTCAGCTCTGAAGAAAGGAACTGACTGACCTAAGTCAAGCTTCAGCAGGTGGGAAAGGGGTTCAGGGGATCATCAGGGTGGTGAAATCCTTCTCTGAGGTGCTACTGGGAAGGTGGCTGATGGAGGGGAGGGGGTGTAAGTTCTTGGGGAATTTCTGTCTCCAGCACTAAGAATACCTTGGGAAATGAGACTGTGCTCGACATCCACTCCAGAGTAGGATGTTACTTTTCCAAAAGGTAACGATATATAAATTTAGATACCACCTTGGTTGCATATCTGATTTGTTTTTTTCCAATAGCTATAGATAGCTTTTGCTTTTACATTACCTATATTTTATAGTGGTTCTGATGGTTTTATAGTGGTTTTCAGTGCTTCTGGAGTCAGAGAAGCAGATTCAAATCCTGACACTGACTACCTGTATACCTTTGGATGAGTCACAACCTCCCCATTTCTCAGTTTCCTCATCTGTAAAATGAGAAGCTGTAAGGTTCCTCCAGTTCTAAATCTCCAGTGCTATTTCTGCATATATCCTTCCTGATTCCTTTACCCAGAATGTTATCCCTTGTAACAGAGAGTAAAAAAGGGGATGGGAAAGAAGTTCAGGAAAACTACCATTGACTGCTTCTGATAGCGTAAACATTGTTCCACCCTCATACTACCCCCTCAGCTCTACAAAAAGAGAGAGTAGTGTATTTTCTTATCCTTCCTTTTGTACCAAACTTGGTTATTATCATTACACAGGATTATTAACCTTCTTTTCATAATTGTTTGTGCTATTTTTTGTTTTCTCTATTCAAGTCATGTCAACAAGTATTTATTAACCTCTTGTTATGTGCCAGGCACAATATTAAACACTGAAAATATAAAGAAAACCCTAAATAACCCCTGCCTTCAAGAAGATGGCAATCTAATAATGGGGAGGGGCAACATATAAAAAACTAGGGACAAACACGATATATAAAAGATAAAATATCTCAGAAGGGAGGCATTAGCATTAAGGTAGAGCAGGAAAAAGTTTTCGAAGAACAGAAAATTTTAGCTGAGACTCGAATGAAACTAGTTTAGCCAAAAGGCAAAAGTGAAGAGGGAAAACATTTGCTTTTACTGTATTATTATTATCATATAAATTGCTCTCCTGGTTCTGCTCACTTCATTTTGCATGTTAGACAGGTCTTTCCAGGTTTCTCTGAAACCATTCCCATTTACCATTTCTTATAATAGTGATTCACATTCACATTCACATTCCATTATTTGTTTAGCCATCCACCAATTGCCAGATAATTCTCAAGATGTCATTTTTTTATTACCACAAAAAATTGCTATAAATATTTTTGTATATATGGGTACTGTAATGAGTAGATTACAATTACTTCCAAAACCAGTTCACAGCCCCAACAGTGCATTCATTCATGCACCTGTTTTCCCACAGCCCCTGAAGCATTTGTCTTTCTTTCTTTGTCCATTTTGTCAAAATGATTGGGGAGAAATAGGACCTCAGAAGTGTTTTCATTTCTATCCTTCTCCTTATTAGTCATTTGAGTTACTTTCCCATAAAGCTATTGACAGCTTGAATTTCTTCTGAAAAGTATTTGTCCATATCCTTTGACTCTCACTTGAGTGGCTCAAGTGTACAAAGTTTTCATTCATTTTCCTCTCTACCTTAGAAATGAGAACTTTTACCAGAGAAATGTGGTTTCTCCCTAATTACCTGATTCTCTTATAATTTTAGGTGCACTGGTTTTTAAACAGAAGATTTTATATTTGATCCTTATGGTAACAAGTCAGATCACTTTGATAGATGAGTTTGGAAGATGGCCTGAAGTGAAAAGAGACTTTAGGCAGAGAAAGAAACTAAGAGACTATTTCAATAGTCTATCCATAAGGTAATAAGGGCTTGTACACAGATGGCAGTAGTATCAAAGGAGAGAATGGAAAGGAGAAGAGAGATATTGTGTAGGCAAATTCAACAGGTCTTGGCAACAGATTGGATATGGAGGTAAGGTGAAAAAGTGGAAAGTCAAGAATGTCATCCTAGTTGGTCAGCCTGGATCATTAGAAGGATGATGGAATTTGTGAAAATAATATGGAAATTAGGTGGAGGGGAGGATTTGTGGGAAAAGATAATGCATTCTTTTTTTGAATAAAAAAGATCTATAAGATAACCAGATATGTTCTAATAAGCTGCTGGAAATGTGAAACTAAGGCTCCACAGAGGGGTAAGGGATGGCTAAATAGTTATGAAATAGAGCATCTGACTTACTTCAGTTTCCATCAGTTTATCTAATTTTTCCCCAGCTACCTATTTATAAGGGTAATTGATCTGAGACTCTGGTTTATCCCTCTTGAGGTATACTGGAAATTCTCTAGGACAGCATTTCTACCAGAAACAGAGAAACATCTCAGTCCCTTCTTCCCCTGCCATTTTGTAAATACTGGTACTAGAACTGTACCTAATATCCTCTCTTTGTATCTTTGTGTAGTTCCCCATCCTTGGAATGTCCTTTCTCCTTACTTCTATCTCTTAGAATCTTTAGCTTCTTTCAAAATTCAGTTTAAGTACTACTCCCTACAGATCCTCAGTTGCTAGTATACTTTCCTCCAAAAGTCTTTTATCTACTATCTATTTTGTACTCTCTTGCCTGTACACATGCCCCTCAACTTCTATTAGAATATAAGCTCCTCAAGGACAGGCACTTTTATTTTTGTTTCTGAATTCTAATGCCAGACATAGTGGCTGGCACCTTAGTGAATTCAATGGATTTGGATTTACATTATCCAGGTAAAACTGCGTGACTTGGTATTACTGTTTTACTGCTTAGGTGAGGGGTCACAGCCAAAGGCAGCTATTTTTGGACTGGTGGTTGGCCCTCCAACAACACAAGTCACAGCAATTTCATCTCTACCAAAACCAATAATAACACCACTAACATTCCTTTAAAGGTCAGTCTCAGCTAATGTGAAATAACATTTGTGACATTTAAAATTTAATCTTGAATTTGTCTGGTTTAAGTATTTTTGGTAATAGAAAGTAGATTAGGAGGCTGCTGTAAAGTAGAAAAATCCTCAGATTTTTTAAAAAAAGGTAATTTTCTCTGAGAAGCTTTTAGCAAGCTTAGGAGGTGTCTCATGAACATTTGAGGTATCTCCATGAAAAGAAAGCTGTAGTTACTGCCATATTGGGACTCTGACAAGAATGCTCTTCTATAATCTATATAAATGGACTCTGTCAACTGATAGTCATCTTGAGCTAGGAGGAAGGATTTCTTGGATTCAAAAATTCAATTTCACATAAGCAAAGTTGAGGAAATAGAGATAATTACTGAGAAAAAGATCTTGGAGATTTAGCAGACCACAAACCCAATGAGTCAGAAACTGCATTAAAACAGGTATAAATTACAGACTTAAGTCTCAATATATTCTGTCCTGTTTAGAATTCATCTAAAATTTGGATTTCGGTTCTGGACATTATCAAAATTTAGGTAAGGGTGAATAGGATGGTAAAAGGTCTTAAACCCATGCCACAAGAGGATTCTTTTAAGCAAATGGGGATGTTTTACATGAAGAGAAGACTTCGAGAGAAATATGAGGATTGACCTCAAATATTTAAAGGGCTTGGGGCAGCTGGATGGCTCAGTGGATAGAGCATTAGGCTTGGAGATAGGAAGCCTCCGTTCAAATCTGGCTTCAGACACTTCCTACCTGTGTGACTCTGGGCAAGTCACTTACCCCTATATGTCTCAATTTCCTCATCTGCAAAGTGAGTTGGAGAAAGAAATGAAAAAAATCATTCCTATATTTTTGGCAAGAAAACCCCAAATGGGATCACAAAGGGTTAGTGGTAACTGAAGCAACTCCACAACAATAAACAACTTGAAAGATTGTAATGTGGATTAAAAACAAGACAACATATATTGAAGGGACTTCAGATATCATCTAGTCTAACTTCATTTTTTTTCTGATGAGAAAAGTCCAGAGAAATCATGTGAATAACCAAATTTACAGAGGAAATGGTTGACAAACAAAGAATTCTGGAGGCATTTTTCAAATGAACCACACTGCGTCTGTTTGTTTGGTCCCAAAGTACTGAAGTTAAAGCAACGGATAGAAGTTACAGAAAGGCCAGGCCAAAGGTCTTAACAACAAAAACAAGCCAAAGTGAAATGGGTGACCGTGGGAGAAGCAGATTTCTGGTCACTAGAGGTCTTCAAAAAAAACAAACAAACTAATGGACTCCCCACCACTGGTTAGGGATTTTTGTAGAGGAAAAGCTTGATATGGCTTAGGCTCTGTGTCCTTTGATGTGCAGATTCTCGGCTCATAGAAGTATTTTGAAAGAACTTTTAAACTCATAGGCCCACTTAAAAGAGAATTGGTGTTCTCATTTATAGTTTTCATGAACAAATATTTGAACCACCACACAGACAACAGGAAAAAGTGACAGCCCTTTGATAAGAAAGACAATAGAGTAGTACCATGACAGGAAGGCCCCAAGATCATGCAATGAGGATCCGCAGAAGAGGGCAGCCTCCTAAAAGGGAACAGGACTGGATTTGCCATGGACTATGTGGTGTGATGCCCCTGATCTTTTAGTTTGGCATCTAGGAGTTCCTAAGAGAGCAGCCTTTAGGAGGAGATGGAAGTCACAATCAAGGAGAGAACTGTGTCTCTGAGAATATGGCCAGACCTAGAAAACCAGGAATGTTACTACTGTTTCTTGTGCTCTGACTGATCAATCAACTAAATTATGAAACATTTAATAAAAATTTACTATGTGTCAGGTACTTGGCTAAACATGAAACACACCACTGCCTCAAGAAGCTTACAGTTGAATGGGGAGAAAAATATATGAATCAGAACATACATGATAAGTATAGAGAAAATATAAGATAACTTTACAAGGTTGTCTTAGTAGCTAGGAGGACCAGAATATGTCTTTTGAAGGAGATGGCACTTGAGTCTTAAGGGAAGACAAGGATTCTAAGACTCATTTTGGGAGGGAGAGAATTCTGGACATGAAGAAAAGCAACTGAAGAGACAAGGAGATGGGAGATAGGATGCCATGTTTAGGAATAACAAGTAGGCCACTGTGGCTAGATCATAGAGTATGAGGAAAGGACTATCATAAGAAATATCCTAAGATTTTAAACATGGAAAGATGGACTGTCTTCCTCATACAACAGATGAAGGTAATGAGATTCAGAGCTGTAACCTGCCCAAGATCACATGCTAAATGACAAAGCCAGCATCAGCTCCAATACCAATTTCCAGCCCAATCCTCTTTCCATTAGGCAACACTGCCTTCAGTATACTCTGATTGTTATAGTACTCTCCCTTGCCACTGTGGCCCCTGAAAGCTTCCAATACAGACCAGACTGCCCAATGGTTTGAGGGAAAGATTTAAAGTTTTTTGGTTAGAGCAAGACAATATAAATTGTGGGTGAGAAGCTATTTGTAAGAAATGTAAGATCTTTGAGAGTAGAGGCTTTTCTTTGTTCCTTCTTTTTTGTTTGTTTATATTCATGATTTCATTGGTTTACAGAATTTCCTCTACCTAAACAGATCAACAACTATTCTATGCAACCAACAGGCTTAGAGAGTTGTCAAAGGGATCATACATCAAGTCCAGTCAGAGAAGGTACTTGAAACAGATTTTCCTGACTCAAGGGCCAGCTCCCTACCCACTTTGACACAATGTTATCTAACATGCAACAACCATTTTTAAGTAATTATGTCTAAGAATAGTACTCAAATTCATTTAACTTGTATTTGAGCACCTGCTGAGAGGTATATGAAGGCAACTAAGTATATAATTCCTTATTGTCAAGGAGTTTTCCATCTATTATTAACAGAGTGTAATAAGTGCATTATTAAATTAAGTTCAACAAACATTTACTAAGTACTTACTACAGGAAAGACTGATCTTCAATACTAAGGGACAAAGACTAATTGAAAAATAATCTCTGCTCTCAAAGGAGACAGAGATACAAAATATAGACAAGTATATAAATGAAAGTTAATCTCAGGATGGACAAAGTAGTAATCAGAAAGGATCAGGAAAGGCAAGTTGAGCCTTAAATGAAACAGCATCTTGAAGCTGACCCTTAAGGGAAGTATATGGGGTGGGTTTTGGAAAGCAAAAAGGCAGGAGATGTATGTAATGATGAGTTATGATAATGGCAAATAGGCCCAAGCGGGCTGTAAAGTAATATGTTTGAAGGGGACTAGAATGTAGTCATCACATTGTAGGAGGAGATAATGTACATGAATTGAATCATGTGTGTTCAGCAAAAGAAATTAAAAAGCACAGGTGAGTTTGGCTACTTTTCCACTCAGTATATGAATGACCCAGAGTATGAAACAGAATGCTTGTTCCTTCTCCTTAGTACAAATTTCTTCATTATCTTCAGTTTGTTCATTCTTTGTAGGTCAATAGAGCTAATAAGCTACTGAAAAGGAGACCCTAAATTTGCTTTAATGGAATTTTTGATGAACTAGGATGACCTTTGAGGGTTTCCTATGGCACCCTTGTATCTCCTCTTGTTGTGGTGGTGGTTGTTGTCCAGTCATGATCCACGCTTTGTGATTCATTTAGGGTTTTCTTGGCAGAAATTTTCTCTCCATCTCATTTTACACATGAGGAAACTGAGGCAGGTGATTTGCCCAGAGTCACAAAGCTACTAAGTATCTGAGGCCAGATTTGAACTGAGTAAGATGAGTCTTCCTGACTCCAGACTTGGCACTCCATCTAAAAAAAAAAATAACTGTACCACTTAGCTGCTCCCATATCTCTTCTCACCTTATGGTAAAACAGGAAGAAACAATTGATGGTGTAATCATCCTCTGTTGTAATCTCACTTTATTGTAAAGCCCTTTCAAAAGTATTTCTCCCTATTCATTAGGTTTCTTATCACCTAAGTCTTCACCAACTTTTTATTAAATAGGAACAAAAGCTCTAGTTCCTGCCTGTTTCTTAATCAATAGTTTATCTGGATATTTGAAAAATGAAATTTATATTCACTTGTTTCCACGATAGATCAACAACAGATAACTATTGAAAGAGTTATATTATACACATTTTTTATTTTATACTCTGGCTCCAGACTTTTATTTCCTACACTCTACTGTGAAATGTTTGGAAAAGTAGACTAGAGGCAGACTCTCAGTAATAGGCATAGTGCCAAGAAAGTTCAGAAGATGGAGAAATCATTTCTGGTCTGTAAGTGGAGTGGGATGGGGAGATCTGAGAAAGTTTCAAGGAACAGAAAGTATTTGGGGAAGAATTTAAAAGATGGGTAGGATTTCAAGGGTAGAGATAGAAAGGATGTTATTCTGGGATAAGGAGTAGAATGATGTAAGACTCATTCTAAAATAGAAATGAGCCATGAGAAGTTACAACTATTCTGCAGAGTAGCCAACTAATATGCTTATCTTGAGTAGTCAGGAGAAGTGGCAGGCGGGAAAACCAGAGGTAGACTGGGGGTGGGGAAGAAAAAGAAAAAAGAAAAACAACAGCTTCCTTTATTTTAACAGGAGCTTTTTGAAGATCTAATTGGAGGAGCTTCCAGTTTACTTATTTCAGGAAGTTACAAAGGCTGACCCATGGGTAAAAACTAAGAGAGAAATGAGCTTCTTCCTGTTCTTCAGAGCTCAGGACTGGAGCTAAAAATGACAGAAGCTTCATTATTTGGCAAATGTATTGTTCATCCACGTTGCTCTTTTGGTCGATCAGAAAACAACTGAATTTCACATCAGAAGATCTCTGGTAAGACATCTTCTTTTACCTAATATATATACATAATATATATACTGTTGCTTACCTATATTTTCTTTGATCCAAGATAAAAGTCTTGCACAAGAAACTTTCAGTTGGTGAAAAATACATACTTTTAAAAAAGTATTAGATACTATCTGTATTTATTTCTCTTTTAAAAGTGAATGTTATCTTTAATTGTGTTATGATACTTGGTTCTTTAGCATTTTATATTGGAATATCATCTATTATTTGGTAATTATTTTGTACGTACATGTTTTGTTCTATTCCTCCCCTCTCTCTTCCCCACCCTCACTTCCCAAATGATTGTGAGCTCCTCAGAGGATATTTATATACTTTTTAAATTTCCCATCACATCTTGAAAAGAAATAAACACCTAGCTAAATGATTGTTTAACTGGATTCTTTGTTTTGGTAAAGTATGGACACATTCTAAGAGATTTTTATTCCATACATCAACAAAATGACTAGTCATGTGAGAGCTAAGACTACTCTGGTTAACATTATATGGGGGGGGGGAAGTAGATGGTAGAAGAATTATCACCCTCATTTTTATAGATGAGGTAACAAATTTTGAATCCTACCTAATTGCTAGTCATTATATACAGTAAATGGAAGAGTACTTTTCTCAGCAAGAAATGTAGAATATTTAAATGACTTGCCTAGTAAGTGCTGGAGACAGGAGGCCACCACAGGCCTTCTAACTAAAGCCAATGGTTTGCCCACTATGAAACACAAACTCTGTAATGGGGAAGTATAGTTATATTTATTATTCTTGTGTTTTTTTTTCTTTTATTCAGAGTAAGAGGAAAAAGATCCTTCAGAAGACAGTCCAAGATGGACAATGACACTTTTCCAACCTATGATGTTTTAATAGAAGATGACTTCAGTGATGACATGATAGAAAAGTGTCATAAATATGATGATAAAGTCTTTGCAGCACAAGTTCTGCCCCCATTTTATTCCTTGGTATTTATACTTGGTATGGTAGGCAATGCACTCCTTATGCTAATCTTGGTCAAATACAAAGGACTCAAAGAGTTGGTGGACATCTTTTTCCTGAACACAGCTGTCTCTAATTTTCTTTTCTTGATCACACTCCCTTTCTGGATTCACACTGCAAGACACAGCTGGGACCTGGGAGATACAATGTGTAAAATGATTTCTGGATTCTACTTAGTAGGCTACTATGGGTACATATGTTTCTTGGTACTTTTGATTATACACAGATACCTGGCAATTGTCCACGTGGGAAGATTTCACTTAGCTGCCAAGAAGACAACCTATGTCATCATTGCAAGCGCATGGGGACTAGCTATACTAGCTGCTTTACCAGAATTTGCATTTTCCCAAGTTCAAACAGAAGACAGAGATTATATCTGCCACTTTGTTCGGCCTTATTATCCTCTAGGGGATGAAAAATTCTGGAAATATTTCCTGACTTTAAAGATGAACATTTTGGGACTTCTCACCCCACTGTTTGTTGCTATCTTTTGCTATTGGAGAATTAAAAAAACATCAAGATACAAGGAGAAGAAGTACGGACTTCTTAAACTTATTTTTCTCATGACACTTGTTTTTATGGGGTTGTGGACACCTTACAATTTAGTGCTTTTCCTTAAGACTTTTCAAGAGCACTTGAACCTGAATGATTGTGAGAACAGGTATCACCTGGACAGAGCAATCCAAGTAACCAAAATTATTGCTAACACTCACTGCTGCATTAATCCTGTAGTCTATGGATTTCTAGATGAAACATTTCGCAAACGCTTCTATTGCCTTTTCCATCTCCAAAATAACACTGAATGTCATTTGAGGGAGGCACCAGATCAGCAATCACCAACAAAAGGACAGCTGTACAATTCGACTACATTTTAAACTATATTCAGCGTAGGCTAAATAAAGTTTCCCTTGATTTCATGTATTACTTGTCTTTGGGTAATTATTTTGTGTAAATCTCTAATATGTACTTACATATATATGTATAGGTGTATGCATATGTACATATACACATATATGTTTACAGTCAACTATGTATAGTACATGTCATATGTAACCAACTATCATAATTCATAAATTCCTTGAAGACAGGGATAGCTTCTGATCCTATTTATTGTACCATAAATCCTCTCAAGAAGCTCCGCTCTGCTACATGCTGGAACCTTTCTCTACTCCTAATGCTGCATGAATACTGATGGAACAAATAGGATTCCCTTTAGCTATCTCTTGCTCTGACCCCATGACCATCTTTTTCAGTGATATGTTTCTCTAATATCCTTTTTTTTTTTTTTTTTTTTTTTTTTTTTTTTTTTTTTACTTCTCTGGTGCAGTTATCAGTTGATGTACTGCTGTGGCAACTGGCTGGCGCAGTGACCAGAGTGCCAGGCCTAGAGTCATGGAGACTTCAAATCTGATCTCGCGCATTTGCCAGCTTAGTGACTCTGAGCAAGTCATTTAACCCATTTACCTCAGTTTCCTCATCTATAAAATGAGTTGGAGAAGGAAATTTTTTTTTTAATTTATTTAATAGCCTTTTATTTACAGGATATATACATGGGTAACTTTACAGCATTAACAATTGCCAAACCTCTTGTTCCAATTTTTCACCTCTTACCCCCCCCCACCCCCTCCCCTAAATGGCAGGATGACCAGTAGATGTTAAATATATTAAAATATAACTTAGATACATAATAAGTATACATGACCAAAACATTATTTTGCTGTACAAAAAGAATCAGACTCTGAATTATTGTACAATTAGCTTGTGAAGGAAATCAAAAATGCAGGTGTGCATAAATATAGGGATTGGGAATTCAATGTAATGGTTTTTAGTCATCTCCCAGAGTTCTTTTTCTGAGTATAGCTAGTTCAGTTCATTACTGCTCCATTAGAAATGATTTGGTTGATCTCGTTGCTGAGGATGGCCTGATCCATCAGAACTGGTCATCATCTAGTATTGTTGTTGAAGTATATAATGATCTCCTGGTCCTGCTCATTTCACTCAGCATCAGTTCGTGTAAGTCCCTCCAGGCCCTTCTGAAATCATCCTGTTGGTCATTTCTTACAGAACAGTAATATTCCATAATTTTCATATACCACAATTTATTCAGCCATTCTCCAACTGATGGACATCCACTCAGTTTCCAGTTTCTAGCCACTACAAAAAGGGCTGCCACAAACATTCGTGCACATACAGGTCCCTTTCCCTTCTTTATAATCTCTTTGGGATATAATCCCAGTACTAACACTGCTGGATCAAAGGGTATGCACAGCTTGATAACTTTTTGAGCATAGTTCCAAACTACTCTTGGAGAAGGAAATTACAAACACTTTAGTATCTTTCCCCAAAACCCCGAAAGATGTCACAAAGAGTTGGATATTATTGAAAAACGATAAATGCAATGCTACCAATCCATGCCCTCTCTAAGCTGCACCACTGCCTTATGAGTGACTCAAAGCTAACTCTGCAAGGATCGAGCATGACATAGTAGAAAGAGCACTAGAGTTGGACTGTCCCCTGGCAAACACTGGCTAAGTAATCCCCAGCAAATCAATTAACTTCTTTCCATTTTGTCAAATATAAAATAGAGATAATATATTAACCTGTTTCATAAACCTTAAATTGTTATATAAATGTCAGTTATTTTTATAGATAACATTGTTGGAAGAATACTCTTTTTAAAAGGTAGGACTTTGTTTCAGTGTCACATTTGGGGTGACATTAACATTTACATTAAAAAGTATTATGTAATTTCCACAATATTATCTAGTTTGCTCTCCTTCCTTCTAATTCTAGGCCAACTCACTAATCATCTGCTATGTCTGTCAATTCAATTCAACCAGCATTCATTAAGCGACTGTCATGTGCCTAACACTGTGCTAGGCACTGCACAAAGGAAAAAGTAAACACTTCATGCTTTCAATAATTTAAATTCTATAGGCGGGAAGGGGGAGGGGGGAAAAGAAGCCAATAGAGGAAACAAATGTACTAAAAATCAAACAAAATATATACGAAACAATTTCCAGCATACTGAATGGACCCTTAGGATAGAAGATTGTCATTACCTTGGGAGTAGCAATGCTAATATAATTTGATTACCAGTCTCTGTCTCTGGTCCTGCCTGATGATCAAGGAAGCAGTTGGATGTGCTCCTTGGAGTTGGATAGAGGAGTGAAGTATGTTTGAAGTACTCATATTCTATTTTTCCTTCAGGTCAGATCCTCTCCAAATGATATATTGATTAATCAAAATTTTTATGGAGATAGAAAAGGAACAGATGAGCTGGTAGTTGTTAACATTCTCTTGATTGTATTTATTTAATAATACAGATGCGGTTTTTCTGTTTGTTTAAGTATATTTCACTCTTGGGTACTTTGATCTCTTGTGTGTGTGTGTGTGTGTGTGTGTGTGTGTGTGTATAGTTGGGTCTGAAGTGTTGGACTACAAAGATGATGGCTCTCCTAGAATTTATGGTGAAAAGACATTGTATGAAATTTTTTACAGATGTTTTTCATTTTTCATCTACTTTTTGTCCTCCAAGTTTCATCTTAAAAATCCTTTAGGATGACTCTGGTTAGATTGATTTTTCACCATTTGTGGATTCATTCTTCCCTTGTCTCTTCTTACTGTTTCTTATTGTTTTATGAGGTGATAGTTAATAATTTAAGATCTTACAAAAGCCTTTAAACCAGTGTTGTCTTGAAAGCCATTTCTCTCTGCTTGGCAATTAAACCAAGTGATTGTGGTTCCTAGGATTTTTTGTCTAGTCTTTTTGACTAGACAAAACAGTTGAGTTACAAAGTATAAACTTTATTGAGAGATAGTATCAGTCTGGGCCAATATCTGTCCTTTTGTATCCATTTTTTTAAAACATCAACACCTTGTTTAAAATGCTTTTTGAAGTTGACTTAATTCTTAGCTATATTTTCTTCTCTTTTATTCTATCTTCCATTTTGATATTGATTTTTATCTTTGAACTAACAAATTAGTGGTCTGACTAAATACAGAGTGCTTATTCAAAAATTCCTCTGACAGCCATGACAAATTATTTCCTATTTGTTCAAATTTCATTTTTGTGAGGTTTCTTGGTCTTCAATAGTAGTGATTCCCTTCTTTTAAAAAAATGTTCATTACATATACATGTGAAGCTTCTAAATTCTATAAGCTTTTGACCCTTCTGATGTCTTACTCTTTACCCATGTTTTTCAACTTTTTGTTTTACATCTGAGTTGTTAAACCTTATTAAATTATAATAGTTCACATATATATATTTCTCTTTCAGATTTATAAAACAGTTTCTATTCATTATATCATTCAATTCTCACACAAGTCCTATGAAATAAATAGCATAAGTATTATTTCTGTTGAAAAATAAGGAAACTAAACTCTATACAGATGCCTCCATAGACATACAACTTTTATTTGTGTGTGTATTTATACAAATAATATTTAATATACTAGTATAATGCAAAGCGCTTGTATGTTTCATAATATATTATATATTAGATACTATACTATAATATAGTATATTATATCATATAACATAATAGTATAAATATACACATAATGTGTGTGTCTTTTCTGAGTTTAGTCTTCATAACCCACTGCCTGCTAGATATTTATATTGAGTGTCCCATAAGGTCTTCAAACTGAAAATGTCAAAAACAGAAGGCATTATCTTTTCCCCCAAAACCCTTCCCTCTTTTGCACTTTTATTTTTCTGTTGAAGGTATCACAATGCTTCCAATCACTCAAAATTACTACCCCAGAGCCATCCTTGACTCCTCAGTCTATTGTGTACTCATACCCAACCAATTGCCAAATTTTATCAATTCTAGCCCCACAAAATATTTTTCAGTTGTACCATCTTCTTGATTCTCAAAGCAACCACCCTCCTCACCTCTTTCTAAATGGTCTCCCTGTCTCCAGTCTATCCCTTCTCCAACTTTTCCCCCCACACAGCTGCCAAGTGCAAGTCCTAAAGCACAGATCTAATTATGGCATGCTTCTTCACGAAGTCTCTAACGATCCTATTTCTTCTGGAATAAGTTACAAATTTCCCTATTTTACATTTAAAGCCCTTAACAATCTAGCTCCAATCTATCTTTCTAGACTCATGTCAAAATACTTCCATTGCTTTATTTTCCAGCCAACCTGCTTTACATGTTTAAGATTTAAATCTAGGTCATGAGATTCCACGTCCAGGATTTTGGCCAGCTATGCTGGGAGTTATGCACTGAGAAAGAATGAATCTCCTGCCAGAGCTTCCCAGGCCCATTTTGGACGACTCTCACTGTTAGGAAGTTTTGAGAGGAAAATTATCCATCTTAGCTCTGTCCCCAGAAAATCAAGTGGGACAACTCTAACTGAAGGAACAACAACAACAAAGTACAGTAATTGTATACCAGGAAGATAAACACTAATGTCAGAACCCAAAACATGATGGGGAAAGTGTTATTGATTTCGTTTATTGTTTATTGTTCAGTTGTATCCAACTTTTTGTGAACTCATTTGGGATTTTCTTGGCAAGAATCGATTTGTCATTCCCTTCTCCAGGTCAGGTTACAGATGAGGAAACTGAGGCAAATGGGGTTAAGTGACTTGGTTAGGGTGACACAGTTAATAAGTTCTGAGGCCAGATTTGAACTCAGGAGGAGGAGTCTTCATGACTCCAGTCCCAGCATTCTATGGACTGTGCCACCAAACTGCCCCATGACATCATCCACAACTTGAAATTTTAAGAAACTGAAAACTTTTACATTTTTATCACATCATCTTTGTCCTATCACATACTCACATAGATCTATATATTTATATCTATCTATCTATGCATCCTAAAAGGGGGATAGGACAAAGATATGATGTGATAAAATGTAAAAGTTTTAAGATTTGTAATAGTTTCAAGTGTCAAATTTTATGTAAAATCTTTACTTTTTAATAGAGCAGCAAATTTTACTTTGAAAAAAATAACAAGTTAGATGTTTTCTCCAAGAACTAAGATAGATATATATGTAATTATAAATATATATTATTGTAGGACTGGGGAATATTTGCCCCCCACCCCCGACCTTGAAATCATTTGCTAAGGCAACCACAGGCAATGGTGAGCTGAAAGCTAGATACAACAATCTCCCACTGCTTGAATTTTATAAATGTATAAATTTTTATGGCCCATGAATGATGTTATTGATATCTAAATGGCCCTTGGAGGACTTCCCTATGTTTTTATTAAGAACAATGACACAATGACAAGTAAACATGATGTTCCTGGATAATTGCTTTTTGGTTTTGATCCTGAAGAACAAGGATGAGGAAACAGAGCAAAATACTGAATAATCTTTAGGTTCAAATGAATATATTCAGAAGAATTTTTTTCTTTCTTTTTTTGCTTGGGATATACAGGCTCTAAATAGGTTTTAATATTAAGTTCTCAAAACTGGATTAAGGATCTTACTTAGTCTTAACAATTGCAAAGAAAATTTTAAATCATGTCTCCCCCCCCCCCATTTTGAATTCCTTTTTTAATATAGCAAAAGAGGATTCATTTTTACAAGTCAGGACTTCATGTTTTCTTAAGATTCTTCCTTCAGCCTGTAGATAACATTATCCATATCAGATTCAGGGTCAGGCAAAGAAAGAAATAGAAAGTGGTATATAAAAATTGAAATTCTCTGAACTTTCAGGTAAATTAGGGGTTTCTAAGTTGATGTTCTTTTAGTTCTGTTACTTATAAGAATAATTCCATAAGATTCAAACTGGATAAGATTATAAATGTTTACTTTTTTCAACTTTTAAGACACTGGAAGAATCATGGGTTTAAATCTTATTTTTAACTTTTATAGATTAAAAGAATACACAAGATCACACTATGTAAAAGAATAATTTTGCTGTCACTGAGATCATTTTGTCATCAAAAGGTTTTTTAGAATTCTAACTTTTGCTCTCAATTATTTTTTCTACCTCCTGAATCTGTGTTCAAGCAGAATAAAACTGAGGTTTCTGAGATATAGTAGATTTATTGAAATGCAGGACCTGGGAGCAACCAGGTAATTGCAGTGGCTAGAACACCTGCCCTGAAGTCAGGAGGACCTGAATTCAAATTTGATCTCAGGCACTAAACACTTCCCTAGCTGTGTGACCCTGAGCAAGTCACTTAACCCCAATTACTCAGCAAAAAATAAATAAATAAATAGCAGGACCTACCCCAGTGACATTTCTCTCATTCATAGGAGTGGGTGCTCTACCAATGCCAGTTACTGGGAGAATGGCAGCCCCTCAAAGCTGTGTCTGGCCAAGGCTAGGTGGCTTCCTCCTGTTACTGTGTTGCTCTCTTTGGGGACAATTGTGGTTCTCCGCCTTGTAAAAGAGGAAAGGGCCTCAAGGAGGTCTAGGCCCCATGCCATAAGTGCCATGCTTCTGGCACTGGTTACCTAGACCCCAACCACACTAAGATTTTGGGGACATCCTGTGTAAGGAGAGAGTAGCCTCCTTGTTTCCCTAGGGACCTCTGAACACCCCTGATGGAGCGAAAGACCTAGCCTGGCCCTTGGGGCACAAGCCCTCCCCTTCCCCCCAGCACATTTTCATGGGGGAATTTGTCTGGAAGCCAAGGACCAGGAGGAGGATTCAGCAATGCAAGACAAAACTGAAACCAGAAGGAAAAACAACACAAAGAAAACACTGACCTTTTCATCGTTAACCTGTCCATTGTTGGCATCCTTCCAAAAAGCAATGACCCTGGGGACTTTCAATCCCCTGTCCCACTGAAAAATTACCCCACAGAATCGCTGTTAGTTGTGACTTATAGTCAAAGGTATTAAAATAAAATATAAACTTTTCACCATGAAACATTTACCTTTTTATCGCATCCATCTTTGTCCCGTCCCGCTTTCAGGATACATAGACAACCATAAACCAAATAAATGTGTCATAGGACAAAGATGGGACAAAGCTTCAAAAAGCTTTGTACTAGTTCTAAGTTTCACGTTTTCTGTAAACTCTTTACATTTTAGAAGGATGGTACATTTTGTTTTGGGGTGGAAAGTCTCGAAGGCTAGGGACTACATCTTTCCCCTCCCCCCCAATTGGCGGGAAACTTGTACCTGGGAATAGGCGCTGGAAGCACATTTCTTCCCTCCCCTTTGAGTTCTCGCGACCCCGCCCGGGGCGCGAGTGCAGCCTGACTTCGGAACCTCGTTTGGACTCCCACGCAGCCGCAGTCTCCTGCAGTGCTGGTTCTTCACCTCAGTCACGTCAAGACTTCGAAGAGTCCGTGGTGAGAGGGTGGCCCAGGGGGACGGCCGTTGTGTAGCTGCTCCGGGCTAGTGTCTGAGGAGCGGGTGGGCTGTTGGGCCACAAATTCTGGGAGGGAGGGAGGGAGAAAACGGAGCTGGGTTCCAGAGGGGCTGCACTCCTCGGCCTCCACGGGGGACGGGCTGCATTGCGTAAGGGATGGTGGGGGCGGGGCTTGGAGGCAGCAAGCCCCTCCTACCCCGAAAAGGTGGGCAATCCAACGGGAGAATCTTTGTCAGGTTCTTAGCACACAGTAGGTGCCATATAAATGTTAGCTAGTATCCTTGTTAGTCACCATCATCATCATCGTCATTATTATTAATTCTCATTCCTTAGAACATCAAGGAGAGCCAGGGAGGCCCAGTGACCTGCATGCGCAAATACCCCCAAAAGAGGGATTTGAACCTTTTTTTCATGATGAATCTCTCCCGACCCTTAATTACCCCTAATTTTCCACTTTTGACCTTTCTGTTGCTGGGATACATCAGATATAGATATTGAAGTTATCTTCAGCAGTGAAAGGTAGTCTGGCCAAGTGACCCGAGGGCTAGGAAGACCCAAGACAATTCCTGTCCCCCCCCAACACATCCTGAACCTTTCAGGGCTCTTGACAGCTCTCTAAGGCTGAGGTGCCAAGAAAGGGCCAACCTGAAGGAGCACTTCATCTGAAGGCGAAATTGCAGGTCCATTCATGTCACTATCTCCAGTAGTCTTGTTTTTAAAAAATCATTGTGACCACATTTTATTTTATTTTTAGGTCAGAAAATGTCTGGAAGTGACAGGGATCCGTGTGTTAAGTTTGTGAAGGCTCAGGGAAACTCTGAACTTTTTTTTTCAGCTTTTGGGGTAAGTGCAGTTGGCCATTTGTATTGCCCGGAGTTGTGAATTTGTTTTCATTTAACTTTTGGTGACTTTGATTTATCAAGATATTTACAATCTAATAAAAGTAGATTTGTAACTAAAATGTATTTCCACAATTATACTGTATATTCGTAATTGTGTATTATGTAGTTTCATTTGTATTTTCATTTCTGTTAGAGATATTCAGTATACCTTGGAAGAACAATGTATTCACCACTAGAACTTCATTATTTTTTGAAGTTTGATATAATTCACTGGAATAGCATCTTGTATTTTTAGAAAAATAATTCTTGAACAGAGTTTTTTATGCATTTTTAGAAACCAGATTCATTGAGTGCAGTGTAAATTTCACTTCTCTTTATATAGCTTATAGATATGTGAATGCTTTAAAGTATACTTTCATTTCACTTTTTGCTACAGTCTATGAAAGAATACATGTCAGAAGAATATCTGCAAACTCTTATAGAAGAAGAGGCATTGAGTGTAAAAGAAAGTGACAAATCACTTTACATCTGTGAACCATTTAGCGGCATTGCCTTTGATCATCTCCAAAAGGTTTGTCACCTGTTTTAGTATTTTACTTGGATTCCAATGTCTGTTATTTCTGGGATGATCAGTTTAAAGAAGATGCAAATTATAAACAGAGGTAGGCCACAAGATGATAAATTTTCCAACCACAAAATTCTCAAAGACTATCTGCTAAGTTGTAACATAGTGATATGTGTTGGTGGAGAGTATGCAAAATTATAGTACTAATTTTTGAAGAACATATATAAATACTGGTAAATACTACAGCTTAAAGTTAAGAAGGTATGTGAAGGGGAAAGTCATCTTTTTTCTACTTAAATGATGTTAACTTTGTCTTTTTTATAGCTTGGCTGTAGAATTGTTGGCCCACAAGTAATTATATTTTGCATACAGCACCAACGATGTGTCCCCAAATCAGAATATCCTGTTTACAATATGATTATGGCAGATATAATTATTTCTTGTACAAGCCTTGACAAAGGAACAAAGGTAAGATAGTTTAGTAGAATTTTAATGTAAACATATACTTCTTACATGGAATATTTTTGTTGATTAAGCTATATGTCAAAATGTTTTGAATTTTATTTCATATGTTATGTAGTAAAGGTTGCAACTTAGCAATACGATAGGCAAAATGTTGATCTCCAATTGAGTTATATGCCCCACAACTTATCCTGACCAATGGCATCTCATAACAATGTTCATACAGTATAACAAGACTTCCACATATACATCATGAAGCCTACTTGTAACCTCATAGTTGGTCCAATCACAAGACTATAATTTCACACTCTATATATTCCACCTTTTATACACACCTTATTATTTCCTTTCAGATCATATGTGCCTACAATTGCCTCAACCACTGGATCAAATTGACTGTCAGCCCTTCCCCAAAACCAGTGTTTCTCCTTTTATAATAGTGTTCTGGTTGTAACAAGTGCTTGCTTTGGGTAGTTATGCCCATAAATCAGAATGTAGAGATAGGATTATTATTTTCAAGGTTGGACTTGGCACTTTTTTTGTTAATAGTATTTTACTTCTTTCCAATTTCCATGTCGAGATAATTTTTAGCCTTCCTTTTTACAAGATTTTGAGTTCCAAATTTTTCTTCTTCTTCTCCTCCTCTCTTCCAAAAATGGTAGGCAATTTGATAAAGGTTATTATATATGTGCTATCATATCTCCATTTTAATCATAGATGTGAAAGAAGAGACAAAAGGGAAAGACATGAAAAAGAATAAAGTGAAAAATATATTTTAATCTGCATTAGAGAGAAGATTTAAAATCAAATCAATTTAAAATCAAAACAGAGTTAATAAAATGTTTTTAGTGTCTTTGAATAGACTTATTCACCATTAGAAGACTTCTCTTTTTCTTTACAAGTCATCTTTTTTCTAAAAGATTCATTTGAACATAACTTTGGTGTTTTGATACATATTATTTTGTTATGGGCTTAAGATAATGGATACTAGAGAAAAATAACATTGATTATTAATGAATATATTTTTCTGTCCCTTCTTTTGGCACTCCAGAAAGAAATTCACAAATATGTACAAATGATGGGTGGACGATTTTGCAGAGATTTGAATATGTCAGTAACTCATCTTATTGCTGGAGAAGTTGGCAGTAAAAAATATTTAGTGGCTGCAAGTCTAGGGAAACCTATTATGCTTCCTTCTTGGATAAAAGAGCTATGGAAGAAGTCACAAGAGAAGTAAGTTTTTAAGAAATTTTAAGAAATGATGCATAAGAAATTAAAACCATTTCTAATCATATGAAAAAGTTCTCTAAATCACTATTGATCAGAGAAATGCAAATTAAGACAACTGTTAAGACACCACTACACACCTCTCAGATTGGCTAAAATGACGGGAAAATATAATAACGGAGATTGGAGGGGATGTGGGAAAAGTGGGACACTGATACATTGTTGGTAGAACTATGAATGGAACCAACCATTCTGGAGCGCAATTTGGGACTATACTCAAAGGGTTACCAAACTGTGCATACCCATTGATCCAGCAGTGTTACTACTGGGCTTATATCCCAAAGAGATTTTAAAGGAGGGAAAGGGACCCACATTGCAAAAATGTTTGTGGCAGCCCTTTTCATAGTGGCAAGAAACTGGAAACTGACTGGATGCCCATCAGTTGGAAAATGGATGAATAAATCATGGTATATGAATGTTATGGAATATTATTGTTCTGTAAGAAACAACCAGCAGGATGATTTCAGAGAGGCCTGGAGAGACTTACAGGAACTGATGTGAAGTGAAATGAGCAGAACCAGGAGATTGTTGTATATGACAACTTCAATATTGTACTACGATCAATTCTGATGAATGTGACTCTTTTTAACAATGAGATGATTGATGCCAGTTCCAATGATGTTGTGATGAAGTGAGCCATCTACACCCAAAGAGAGGACTGGGGGAGAGGGACTGAGTATGGAGCACAACATCCCATTCTTGCTCTTTTTGTTGTTGTTCCCTTGCATTTTGTTTTCTTACTCGTTCTCTTTCCTTTTTGATCTGATTTTTCTTGTGCAGCAAGAGAATTGTAATATATGTTTACACATATTGGATTTAACATATATTTTAACA